>NC_088228.1:18925337-19117837 GCF_036934945.1 Oncorhynchus masou masou | reverse complement strand
TGACCTGGAGCCAGTGGGTTTGGCGACAAGTATGAAGTGATGGCCAGCCAACGAGAGCATACAGGTCGCAGTGGTGGGTAATATATGGGGCTTTGGTGACAAACGGATGGCACTGTGATAGACTGCATCCAATTTATTGAGCTATTGGAGGCTATTTTGTAAATTACATCGCCGAAGTCAAGGATCGGTAGGATGGTCAGTTTTACGAGGGTATGTTTGGCAGTATGAGTGAAGGATGCTTTGTTGCGAAATAGGAAGCCAATTCTAGATTTAACTTTGGATTGGAGATGTTTGATGTGAGTCTGGAAGGAGAGCTTACAGTCCAACCAGACACCTAGGTATTTGTAGTTATATTCTAACTACATATATTATATATTATATATTCTAAGTCAGAACTGTCAGAATAGTGTTGCTGGATGGGCGGGCAGGTGCAGGCAGCGATCGGTTGAATAGCATGCATTTAGTTTTACTTGTATTTAAGAGCAGTTGGAGGCCACGGAAGGAGAGTTGTATGGCATCGAAGCTTGTCTGGAGGGTTGTTAACACAGTGTCCAAAGAAGGGCCAGAGGTATACAGAATGGTGTCGTCTGCATAGAGGTGGATCAGAGACTCACCAGCAGCAAGGTTTGTCGAGGTAATTTGTAAAGTGACTATGCATAGATAATAAACAGCGAGTAGCAGCAATGTAAAAACTGCTGTATGTCCTGGATGTCAGGAAGCTTGTCCTGGATGTCAGGAAGCTTGAACCCAGTGATGTACTGGGCCGTACGCATTACCCTTTGTAGTGCCTTACGGTCAGATGCCGAGCAGTTGCCATACCAGGCGGTGATGCAACTGGCCAGGGTGCTCTTGATGGTTCAGCTGTATAACCTTTTCAGGATCTGGGGAACCATGCCAAATCTCCCCCTACATTCGGAAAGTATTCAGACTCGAAATTGAGCTCAAGTGCATCCTTTTTCCATTGATCATCCTTGAGATGTTTCTACAACTTGATTGGAATCCACCTGTAGTAAATTCAATTTGGACATAATTTGGAAAGGCACACACCTGCTTATATAAGGTCCCACAGTTGACAGCGCATGTCAGAGCATAAACCAAGCCATGAGGTCGAAGGAATTGGTCGCAGAGCTCCAAGACGGGATTGTGTCGAGGCACAGATCTGGGGAAGGGTACAAAAACATTTCTGCAGCATTGAAGGTCCCCATCAGGGCCTACATCATTCTTAAATGGAAGAAGTTTTGAACCATCAAGACTCTTCCTAGAGCTGGCCGCCTGGCCAAACTGAGTTATCGGGGGAGAAGGGCCTACGTCAGGGAGGTGACGCTTTTCAGCGGCAGGGACTGGGAAACTAGTCAGGTTCGAGGGAAAGATGAACGGAGCAAAGTACAGAGAGATCCTTGATGAAAACCTGTTTCAGAGTGCTCAGGACCTCAGACTGGGGTGAAGGTTCAACTTCCAACAGGACAATGACCCTAAGCACACAGCCAAGACAACGCAGGAGTGGCTTCAGGACAAGTTTCTGAATGTCCTTGAGAGGCCATGCCAGAGACCAGACATCTCTGGAGAGACCTGAAAATAGCTCTGTAGCGACGCTCCCCATCCAACCTGACAGTGTTTGAGAGGATCTGCAGAGAAGACCCCCAAATACAGGTGTGCCATACTTGTAGTGTCATACCCAAGAAGATTCAAGGCTGTAATCGCTGCCAAAGGTGTTTCAACAAAGTACTGAATAAAGAGTCTGAATACTTATGTGAATGTTCTTTTTTTTTAAACATTAAAAAAAAACATTTGCACAAATTTATAAAAAACAGTTTTTGCTTGGGCATTATGGGGTATTGTGTGTAGTTTGATGAGAAAAATAAAAACAACTATTTCATCCATTTTAGAACAAGACTGCAAAGTAACAAAATGTTTAAAAAGTCAAGGGGTCTGAATACTTTACGAATGCATTGTATGTGAGTGGGGGTGTGTGTGGCACCTTAATTGGGGATTCAGGCTCATTGTGATGAACGGAAGAGAATAAATGGAATGGTATCGATCAAATGGTTTCACCACCATTCCATTCACTCCATTATTATGAGCCGGTTCTCCCCTCAGCAGCCTGCTGTGGCGTGTGTGTACAGTCAGGATTACATTTTTTACATGTTAGTCATTTAGCAGACACTTATCGAGAGCGACTTACAGTAGTGAGTACATTCATTTTCCTACTGGTGCTATGCTCTGCCAACTGAGCCACACGAAGTGGGGTAGTGTAGAGTCCGTATAAATGTATGTGCATATTATGTGTGTGTGAGCAGATTATGGAGTGAGGGTTTGTGTGTGTGAGTGTGTGGGGCCGTGTGTGTGTGCATAGAGTGTGCAAAAATAGGATCAATTTAGATTGTCCGTGTAGCCATTTTGTTAGCTATTTAGTTTGCAATTTAGCAGACTTATGGCTTGGGGATAGAAGCTGTTCAGGAGCCTATTGGTGTCATGGTACCGCTTGCCGTGCGGAAGCAGAGAGAACTGTCTATGGCTTGGGTGGCTGGAGTCTTTTACGATTTTCCTGGCCTTCCTTTCACACCACCTGATATAGAGGTCCTGGACGGCAGGGAGCTCGGTCCCATTGATGTACTGGGCTGTCCGCACTACCCTCTGTAGCACCATGCGATCGAGGGCGGTGCTATTGCCAAACCAAGCAGTGATGCATCCAGTCAAGATGCTCTCAATGCCAAACCTTTTCAACATTTTGAGGGGAAAGAGGTATTGTCACGTCTTCTACATGACTGTGCATATGTGTGTGGACCATTTTAAGTTCTTAGTGATTTGGACACTGAGGAACTTAAAGCTCTCAACCTGCTCCACTGCAGCCCTGTTGATCTGGATGGCTGCCGTTTTGCTCTGACCCAACTTTGCTATTTTGTGATTCTTTTGTAGTTTATTTTTACTGTATTTTCACAAAATGTATCCGCTATCATTTGTTACAACCTACAATAACTTTTGAACATCAGATTGGCAGTTACTTACCTCAATTCCGGCTTCAACTTCTATTTATCTGCCCTTTCTATAATTCAGACCCAATTTTTCGGGCTACCCCAGAGGAAACGCAGGCGTTTCAGATGCAAGAGGGGGGGTGATTGGGAATACCGGACACCTCTTCCCTCCATTCTACTGGCCAATATACAGTCACTTGATAAAAATATGGATGACCTCTGATCACGAATTTCCTACCAATGGGACTCATGAAACTGCAATATTCTCTGCTTTTCTGAAGCATGGCTCTTTGACAAGATACCCCTATCCAACTTGATGGATTCTCCATTCACCAGATCCAATAGCTAGCTGTGCAGCAAATCAGAAATCTGTTCGCTAGCTCACCTGACTTGTGTTAATTGACAGTTTGCTGGTCCAATCATAGGGCCGAGTGCGCGTTTCATTAGCCAATCTGTTGAATGTTTTTTTTGCAAGGGAAATACTGTGGCTACTGTCTCTGGCTGTGTGGAAGGTAATCCACAGAGACTCTTTGCCACAAAATGAGTGACAAAACTTTACAAAACCTGGCCAGAGAAGTTCAAGTCATCAATCTCAAGTTATTTTATTTTCTATCATGTGGAGTCTCACATTATCAGTCAGACCCGAGTCCAAGTCATGTGACTCAAGTTCACAACTCTGTCTCTTCATCTGATGGGCCAACTTCAGGACTACTTGTCAGACAACGTCAGATTTAAGAGGCACATTCAGCACCTCTGTGACTTTGTGACAAACCCTTCCCCCTGCCTCCCCCTCCCACCACCTCAACCCTTTCTCAGAGCATTGCGTATTATTATGTAAAGAAATCAGGGACACTCCAATTAGTATGATATGTTACGTTTCGTATAGTATGTATTCATTTGTGGATGTCCATCACCTATTTCGTATGATATGTTATGAATTACAAATCGTATTATATGTTATGAATTTGAAAAATATGTGATATGTTACAAATTCTAGTTAGCTAGATGGCTATCATTAGCTAGGCTTGGGGAACAGACATTTTTACGTACAGTACAGAATAGTATGAAATGCTCTGAGACCAGGTTATTAACCACCTCCTCGGGCTGCTTCTCTACCGTTTCCATTATATACACACCTTAGGAATGTCACTCATCAATTACCGTAAAACAGGTATGTGACGCGAGTAACACCTTGATGACATGGAAACCATGTATTATGGAAATTATAGGCCACACTGCATCTGATACTTTACAAATGACAGATCTAACCAAGAGCATGACAGAGTTTAGAAGTGGTGTGTGAAGAGATGCTAATGCCACATTCAAAACAACTGGGAACTGGGAACTCGGAAATCTCAGACTTCAGTGCATTCAAAATAACTGGGAATTCTGAAAAAAATGAGCTTTTTTTCTGAGTTCACAGTTGTCTTGAAAGCACCATAAATACCAACACATTTCTGAGAATGTCATCCCACTGAGCACAGACATCAATTCAAAGTTTATTCCACAGTGGTTCAACAAAATGTCTTTGAAATAACGGGGAAACAACGTTGATTCAACCAATGTGTGCCCAGCGGGATGGGGTTTTGAAGTGAAAGATTGTGGAGACAAAATAACAATTCATGAAAAAGTAGCCAATCTTCAAGGCTTTACACTACTGGTCACTTTCAACTTACGCATACATGTTTTAAAAGATGCACTTCAGCAACCCTTCGTCAAACATTTCCTTAAAGCAACTCTGTGTTGTTGTTACAGTGGTAGAATGTGACCCTAGAAGGATTCCTCCTCTCTGAGAGTGCCTGAGGCGGTTTGAGCATGCCTTTGAAATGCCAATAAAGCCTGGTACTCCGGCCCTCATTAATTACCTCACAGATACAGTGCATTCAGAAAGTATTCAGACTCCTTGACTCCACATTTAGTTACGTTACAGCCTTATCCTAAAATTGATTAAATTGCCCCCCCCCCCTCATCAATCTACTATACACACAATACCCCATAATGACAAAGCAAAACAGTTTTTTTTTAATTTCTGCAAATGTATAAAAAAAATAAAAAATAATGAAATATCACATTTACATAAGTATGTACGTAGAAGAATTAGGCAAAAGGACAAGGTATTCGCTAACTAACACAAACACACAGTGCTTGTTTAAAAAGAGCCACACAGACAGTCATTACAGGCCATGGTAAAGACACACTTTGGGAAGGTCTTTGTTATTGCTACAGTGTTGCAACATACTGCTTGTGTCCCAAATGGCACACTATGCCCTATATCAGGGGTACTCAACTCTTACCCTACGAGGTCCGGAGCCAGCTGGTTTTCTGTTCTACCTGATAATTAATTGCACCCAGCTGGTGTCCCGGGTATAAATCAGTCCCTGATTAGAGGGGAACACTGAAGAAATGCAGTGGAACTGGCTTCGAGATCCATAGTTGAGTTGGAGTGCCCTATATAGTGCAGGACTTTGACCAGGACTCTATATGGGTCATTCTACAGAAGTGTTGCAAATTGTGGGTTGGAAAAAAAATAAAAAAAATTCTTTCTTCAGCTGCAATTCTCTCTTGGGCTTTCAACCTCGATCACAATAGAAATTGCTTTGTATTTCATAGCAATTTGATAATAGGCCTTTAAAATAGTTCCATAGTCGCTGGTTTTAAGGAAAGCTATACAAACCACTCAAAACGAATCATCAACTTGATAACAATCGTACATGCAGAACTGCAGATATTGTCTGCCTTACTTTCAGGGATAACATAATGAAAACAGAAAGCAATGAATAATATTTACTAAATGCCAAATCTTGCATTGTCCTACCATTTATGCGGAAAGATGATGATTTGATTAGACATTGACAAAATGTTTCAAATGGCCAAGATGCAGTAGACTAGAGCCTGTTTTGGGCAGTTCCTGGCAATCAAATTGAATGTAGCGTTTTATACGTCTCTTCCTGAATGTCATGGTAATGAGCAGGGACAAATGGTCTGATGGTCATAGAATAGGATTAAAGAGCACATATAATATATCCTGAAGATCAGGGGAAAAGACAACAGCTCTAAAGTACTTTGTGGTTGTTTTGTCTCCCCATATTATTGTTGAAGAATACATTTAGTTTAAAAGAAAATGATGACAAAACAGAAGAGGCTATCGTGGTCGTTATATACATAGCTTTGTTGACATATGCACGGTACTGTACAGCTACATCGTTGTATAGATAAGCGTACGAGACAGAGCTGAAAAACATCTACAAAATTACTTGAATTCAGAGATGTGTGCTGATTTTGTTTTGTTCTCGTCAGATTTCTCTCAAATGTTGTCACGTGATGTGCAAATAACATCATGATCAAAATAACAATAGCCATTTAGAGGTTATCCAGAAACAGTTTACATGTGGTGTGCTGGGGTGTTTTTCCTCACAGCCCCATCTGATTGCTTTAGCATGTTAAAGCAAGTGCCATTTGATTTAATTCTCAAAAAAGTCAAATACACTACCCACCCAAGTATAATACACAGTGCCACAGGATTTCCCGTAAAACCAAAATAAAATGGTGACAATTCTTCTACCCTGAAATTGTACCCTACTAATGTCAAAACCGATTTTTAACTGACTGTCTAATTGTAGTTTTTTGTTGTCCAATTGTCTCAAGATGGCTTGGGCTCTCTGAGAAATTCAAACAGTGTTTTCTAGATTATTTTGGGCCATTTTGCTTTACTGTTTTAATGAGAACATTTATTAGTAAACTGGAAGATTAGCCCATGATGTGCCTCTGGGCTAGAGAAGAAGTTGTTGTCCCACTGCGTGATCTGGCATTCATAGACAAAGCACAGCGACATCCATTCATACTTCTCTGTTTCCATCTGAAAAGATTCTTAGCTGCATTTCAACTGCACGGAATACATCTTGTGTCAAAGCTACATGCATTAATAGCTTAATAATTTCAATGTGTGTGGGCTCAGATTTCTCTCCATCTCAACTTAAAATGGATTGGTTGAGACAGAGGACAGTGCTATAGATGTAGATGGTGTTATAGGAAGATGCTTGCATCTCAGAGAGATGAATGAACTATTTTCGATTTCAAGGTAGTGAGATAAAGCACCTTACCGGCTGACATTGTTATTCCTATTAGTTCATGTCTCTTTAAGATCTGTCTTTTGGAAAGTCTCAACAAATCCGCTGTAATGTATAAAATGAGTATCACCATACCGATGCAACAGTGTTGCGTACAGTAACATTTGGCAAATTACACAATTCAACCGTTTACAAGCCTGATGAAGATCTTTAGGTCGAAAGCGTTTCCTCTCTTTGTAATCACAGTTTTTCTAATGCCTGCTCTGTTTCTCGGCCTGCACCACATCAGATGGACACTCAGTCAGTTCATGTTACAGTGAGTCTATATTTACCCTCCATATCAGAGAATTAGCCATCTGATTCTGCGTATAGCTGTTCGTTTTCAGTTGCCTACCGACCCAGTAGTTGTGAGGAGAAGATTGTTCCAATTTCATTGATTCAAACTATATTTAGACATTTAATACAGTAGAGCACATTTATCAGTGGCTATGTTCCAAATGGGAATAGGAGCTACAGGCTCTGGTCAAAAGTAGTGCACTATATAGGGAGTGAGGTGTCATTTGGGACGTGAACAGTATCTGGAGGCCACTTCCCTCTGGACATCTCTTCCTGGGTTTTTTCCACTTGAAATGCTTAAGAGTCGGTGCTGCTTGCACAGTTGCATTGAATGACTTTTAAATGCTCCCTATTTCTCGCAGGTTTTTAACACAATCGTGTGATTGTTTGGGAACATTCCAATAAATTACTTTTCCTTACCCTAAGTAAGAAACAGAGGGGGGCTATTTTCACACACCACTCTGGCAACATTTTACATTCCAAAAGATAAACTACCATTCATTCTACACAGAGGATGAAACGTTTTTCTCTTTAACCATGGCTTGTTCGGTGTCACACTGTCACACTGAATAAACTAATTAAATATTTATGCATTTAATTCATTTCCATCCACTTCATCATACTCCATGCTGCTTCCTCCTTTCTTTAAATCATTCTCTAACATTTAACACATTGTAGGTGTCCACGGAATGGAATGAGATGCTTGTGTTCTTCAGAGTGCTCTGAATGACAATGAGAAGTTCACTTCTGCTTTTCTGGCTTCTCAGAAACAGAATTAAAATGAAACATGTGGAACTGAAAACTGGTTGACAAGAACGAAAATGTTACACGCACACACATAGGCACGCACACACAGGCACACACAGGCACACACAGGCACACACATAGGCACACACAGGCCCACACACACAGGCACACACAGGCACACACAGGCACACACATAGGCATGCACACACAGGCACGCACACACAGGCATACACAGGCACACACAGGCATGCACACAGAAACAAACACCCTTTTTACATTTTAAACTCTGAAATGTAAGCCATTAGCCAGCCTGTGGAGAAGACTACAGTTGTGTTTTCTTACATATAATCTCTGGACTGACTCTATGATACTGGTTCCTATGGGACATGAAGCCCCATACACTGATGTTGCACTTTTGATTATATTTTTCTGTGCACAGAACTGCTATATACAGAATCAGATAAACAAAAGCAAGCATATGTGGTCTCATGGCCAAATTTCGTCTACTCAGAATATTAGCATATTTTTCATCTTAGTTTTTGATATTCTCACTGTTCCGTAGATTCCTGAATCATTAAATATTGTAAAACATCCCCTGATGCCTTTCCCACTCTGTACAAAGACTGGTTTGAAATAACACTGGTGTCAGTTCCTGGGAGAGTTAGACAGATGCCATGCAGAAGAATACAATGTATCTGAGGTGATAGCAAAGCCATCAAAGCCAGGGACAGACTCATGATGATGGAGTAGAGAAAAGAAAAGAAGACACAAATTCCACTGGCACTATAAGGCCCCCAAAACATACCACAGAAACGGCCCCTAAACATAATAGAATGACAGAAATCCAAATCCCAATACCACTCCAAGGCCCCCAAAACATACCACAGAAACACAGAAATCCAATAATTGAGGGCTTCATATTTCTCAAAAAAAACTGAATGTGCTTGTGGAAATTATGACAGACACAGACATACGGGCTCAGTGGGAACACAGTTGGTATTTAGGCCCATCTCCAGACCCTGAGGTGAATATAGTGATTTTCTCTTTGAAGCACCCGAGCACATACCTAGGGTACGTAGCTACCTGCTCTCTCTCTCTCTCTGGTCGGGCTGAGAACACAGGTGGCAGTCAGACATTTAGCTCCCAGCACATTTGGATCAGATTGATTCTCTTGCTTCAATTGGAACAATGATTTGCAGGTGTTGCTCTAAGACGGGGGTTAGGGGTATATCTTTTGTTCTTTAGCTTTTGCTCTCTCTCTGTCTCTCTCGCTCTCTCTCCTCTCTCGATCTCTCAATCACAACAGGCGTACAACTGTTAAACGGTGCCCTCCAGTGTGTACAAAAACCACACCACCATGTTTCCAGATACAGTGCCTTCAGAAACTATTCATACCACTTTACTTTTTCCACATCTTGTTGCTTTACAGCCTGAATTCAAAATTGTATAAATTGATTCTAACCCATTTACACACAATACCCCATAATAACAAAGTTAAACATTTTTTTAAAAATAAAATACAGAAATATCTCAGCCCTGAGTCAATACATTGTAGAAGCACCTTTGGTAGAGCTTTGACCACCTGGATTGTACAATATTTGCCCATTAATCTTTTTAAAATGATGACTAATTACTGATCAAAGCTTGACAGCCATTTTCAATTCTTGCCGTAAATTTCAAGCTGATTTAAGTCAAAGCTGTAACTAGACCACTCAGAAACATTCAATGCCATCTTGGTAAGCAACTTCAGTGTATATTTAGCCTTGTGTTTTAGGTTATTGTCCTTCTGGAAGGTGAATTCATCTCCCAGTAGCTGTTGGAAAGCAGACTGAACCAGGTTTTCCTCTAGGATTTTCCCTGTGCTTATAGCTGTATTACAGTTATTTTTATCCTAAAAAAAACATTGCCTCTGACAGGCATACCCATAATATGATTCAGCCACCACCATGCTTGAAAATATGAAGAGTGGTACTCAGTGATGTGTTGTAGTGTTGTATTTGTATTTTTTGCAGTATTACGTTAGTGCATTGTTGCAAACAGGATGCATGTTTTGGAATAGTTGTATTCTGTACAGGTTTTCTTCTTGTCACTCAGTCGTTTAGGTTAGTATTGTGGAGTAACTACAATGTTTTCTCATACCACAACTATTAAACTCCGTAACTGTTTTAAAATCACCATTGGCCTCATGATCAAATCCCGGAGCAGTTTCCTTCCTCTCTGTCAACTGAGTTAGAAAGGAAGCCTGTATCTTTGGGTGTTATACACCATCCAAAGCCTAATTATTAACTTCACCATGCTCAAAGGGATATTCAGCATTTTTTATTTTTACACATATACCAATCTGTGACCTTCTTTGCAAAACCTCCCTGGTCCTAATCTGTACTTGAAATTCACTGTGGGGGGTACAGAGATGGGGTACAGAGATGGGGTAGTTATTCAAAAATCATGTTAGCCACTATTATTGAACACGGAATGAGTCCATGCAACTTATTATGTGACTTGTTAAGCACATTTTTACTCTTGAACTTTTTAAGCTTGCATTTATATGTTTGTAATTTAGAGACGCTCTCATCCAGAGCGACTTACAGTTAGTTCCTTCCTCTTAAGATAGCTAGGTGGGACAGCCACATATCACAGTAAGAACATTTTTCCTCGATAAAGTAGCTATCAGCAAAGGCAGAGCTAGTAAAAAGAAAAGATGCAAGTGGTAGTTCACAAAAGGCTTTTTTTCCTTTTTGGGGGAGGTGGGGGGTGGGAATGGTTGAGCATCAGGCAGGCTGCAGAATTCTGGATAAGTTGCAAGGGTTTGATGGCACAAGCGGGGACCCCAGTCAACAGCGAGTTGCAGTAGTCCAGACGGGAGATGACAAGTGCCTGGATTAGGACCTGAGCTGCTTCCTGTGTGAGGTAGGGTCGTACTCTATGGATGTTGCAGAGAAAGACAGGGTGTTGTAGAGGGTCATGCCAAGGTTCTTTGCACTCTGGGAGGGGGACACTGTGGAGTTGTCAACCGTGATGGAGAGGTCTTTGAGCAGGCAGGCCTTACCCGGGAGGAAGCGCAGCTCCTTCTTGTCGAGATTGAGCTTGAGGTGATGGGCTGACATCCAAGCTGAGATATCTGCCAGGCATGCAGAGATGTGTGTCACCATCTGGGTGTCAGAAGGGGGGAGGAGAAAAGTTGTTGAGTGTTATCCGAATAGCAATGATAGGAGAGTCCATGAGAGGATATGATGTAGGTGAGTGACTTGGTGTATAGAAAGAAGAGGAGAGGGCCAAGAACCAAGTCCTGGGGGACACCAGTCATGAGAGTACATGGTGCAGACACAGATCCTCTCCATGTCAGTGTACAGAGCCTGACAAACTCAGCCTTGAGAGGGTGGAGAGGAGGATCTGATGGCTTACATTGTCGAAGGCAGTGGATAGATCTAGGAGCATTTAAACAGATGATACAGATTTAGTTTTGGCAGTGCGGAGAGCCTCCGTAACACAGAGAAGAGCAGTCTCGGTTGAGTGACCCGTCTTGAAGCCTGACTGATTAAGGGTAAAGAAGATCGTTCTGAGAGAGCTAGCGAGGGAGTTGATCAGAGACAGCATGCTCAAGTGTTTTATAAAGAAAAGAAAGGGATACTAGTCTGTAATTTTGGACGTCAGCGGAGTCAAGTGTTGGTTTCTTGAGGTGGGGAGTAACTTGTTTTGAAGTCAAAGGGGACGCAGCCAGTTGTCAGGGAAGAGTTGATGAGGAAAGTGAAGAATAGGAGAGGTGTCTAGAGATGGTCTGAAGAAGGGAGGAGGGGGATGGGGTCGACCAGGCAGGTTGTCAGGAGGCCTGACCTCACTAGCTGCAGGATTTCTTCTGGAAAGAGAGGGGAGAAAGAGCTAGGGTAGTTCTGTGTGAGTGGGACTCAATAGGCTAAGTGGATGAGGAGCAGATGTTGTCAACCTTCTTTTAAATGTGGTTGACAAAGTCGTCCGCAGAGATAGAGGAGGTGGAGGATTAAGGAGGGAGGAGAAGGTGCGAAATAGTTTCCTAGCGTTAGAGACAGAAGCTTGACATTTAGAGTGATAGAAAGTGGCTTTAGCAGCAGATACAGAGGAAGAGAAGGTAGAGAGGAGGAAGAGAAAGGATGATAGGTCCTCTGGAAGTTTAGTTTTCCTCAATTTTTGCTCAGCTGCCTGCAGCCCTGTTCTGTAAGCTCACAATGAGTCAGCCACGGAGCTGAAAGGGAGTGATGATCTGGTCGAGAGGAAAGGCGACAGTGCATGTCATAGGATGCGGAAAGGGAGGAGAGTAGGGTTGAAGAGGCAGAATCAGGAGACATGAGGAAGAAGGATTTAGCAGAAGGGAGAGATGATAAGATAGAAGAGGAGAGAGTATTGGGAGAGAGAATGAGCGAAGATTGCAATGGCTCATGACCATCTGGGTTGGGGCTGAGTGGCTAAGGTTGGAGGAAAGGGAGTCAGAAAAGGAAACAAAGTAGTGATCAGAGGCCAGGAAGGGGGTTGCAGTGAGATTAGTAGGCGAACAGCCTCTCTTAAAGATGAGGTCAAGCGTATTTCCTACTTATGAACGGGAGTATACTGGGAAAGGGTGAGATCAAACGAGTCAAGGAGGGGAAAGAGAGAGTTGGAAAGAAATGAATTGAAGGCAGACGTTGGGAGGTTGAAGATGAAGAGCTGTGAGACATCAGGAAATGAGTTTATCAAGGTGTCAAGCTCAATGAGGAAATCTCTAAGGGCACCTGATGGGCGATAGATGACAATGTTAAGTGTGAGTGGACAAGTGACAGTGACAACATGGATTTCAAATGAGGAGATGGACAGTTGAGAGACGGAGAAAAGGGAAAATCTCCACTTAGGACAAATGAGTAGCCTTGTGTCACCACCATAACGACCAAATGCTCTTGGACTATGAGAGAAAACGTAGTCCAATGAAGAGAGAGCAGCTGGAGTGGCAATGTTTTCTGGGGTTCCCCATGTCTCCGTTAGGGCCAAAAAGTCAAGAGACTGAAGGGGAGAATAGGCTGAGATGAACTCGGCAGTTCCAAATGTTGCCAGAGACCTGGAATTCCACATGGGTTGTGCACGCAGGCTATACTAAATTAGAAGGGGTGTGGGCCGTCCGTAAAGTCCACAGGGATAGGAGCGAACTAGGATAGAAAACACACACATAGTTCCCAAAGCTACAAAAGAGCAAAATAAGATCATGTGAAAATAACTATAGTAGGTAAGACACTGAAGTGAGAGAGTGGTGTGGAGCCTTCCTCTCTTTCCTTCCTCGAACATCTCCGCAGAACTGTCTTTGTTTTGCAACGTGACCGTCGCTTAAAGCTGCCGCTGAGAAAACAGGCTGTAATACTCATCCTAATTTCTAATTGACTTGCAGAGGTGAAGAGCACACCTCCTGGTACTCATTGCTGGTCGCCTAGGAGAGGAGAAACCACTCCCCCTCCAATACAGCCACTGATTACCAAAACAATAACAGTCCTAAATTGCCCTGTCCTTTAATCCTGGTTGATGTGTCCACAATCATCTGCAAATGAATAGCAGTCAGAAGTTCACACACCAAGTACTGGGAAGACAGGCAACACATAAAGAAGATGGCTCTAGTTAGCAAAAATACAATACTAGACAACAACCAATAAAGACAAAATATATACGCATACACTCCTGGAGAGTGCTCTAGCTATATTGAAGGGGTTGAAGACTTATTGCCTCAAGACATTTCAGCTTTACATTTTTTATTCATTTAAAAAAAAATCCACTTTGACATTATGGGGTATTGTGTGTATATCAGTGACACAAAATCTCAATTTAATCTATTTCAGGCTGTAACACAAAATATGGAAGAAGTAAACAGGTTTGGATTCTTTCTGAAGGCCCTGTATTATACAAGACAGCAATGTGCTACTTTCACAGAATCACAGATGCCAAGGTATTTTTACCTTTGAAAAAAACCCATCTGCTTTCATTAATTTTTTTCGATAATCATATATACCAGACAATATCACCAGTAGAAGTAGCAGTAGAAGCCAGACAAGAACTGGAGAGCAGGCTCTCTCTCCATATAGCAGTGAGTAGCTAGCTTCGAGTGCCCTACACAGTCTGAACTGCCACGTGTCATTCCAAACATCTAAAGGGGCAACTTCTAATCTGATTTCGTCTCATAGAAAGGCATTATAACTAATCAGATTACATTACTCAGCAGCACTCTCCACTCCCATTTATGGGCGGTGATGGCCTGTCTGAAATTTAACCCACCACTTACTGTATAAAGAGATCAAATGAGAGATAGATAGAGACAGAGAGAGAGAATGAGAGACAGATAGAGAGAGAGAAAGATAGAAGAATTGGGTTTGAGGGGGGGCATTCACCTGCAATTTCAAGATATGTGTTTGCTGTTATACCTTTTCCTGTGCTGCACTCTTTATACTCTGTTTAAACCTCATCTCCTCACCTAAAGACAAGTGTGACATTCAAAGGGAAGCTTAGAGAAATAAAGCCAACGAGACTTCCCTTTGTCCCTACAGTAGGTCTTGTTTCCACTGTGTCATGACCGGCCTCTGGTCCTCCCAGCTGTGTTGGGTCCCCGTCCCTCAGAGTCAGACAGCTGGCCCGGGGTGAGGTCACTGTGCTGGGGCCATGGGAACACAGATCCTCCCCTCTCTGTGACACCTGTCTGGAGGAGCTCCAGAGTGATGCACTCTGGGACCCTCGGTCCCAGCCAGCTTTGTGGCCAAGCAACCTGACATCCAGAGGTGTTGACCTAGGGTCCCAAATGGCACCCTATTCCTTAGAGCACTACTTTTGACCAGGGTCCAAAGGGCTCTGGTCAAAAGCAGTGTACCATATTGGGAATATGGTGTCATTTGGGACTCAGGCCTTAATGTTCCCATCCTTCACCCCTTCCTCCACAGAGGCTCCATCCTCCATCCTCCACATAGTCATTCCTTCACATTTCTGTTTCCGCATGATGACAACTCTGCTTTCCTTCATCATGGAACCATAATTCACTTTCACACTATACATATTCATTAGCCCGTGCATGTTGTCATTTAATTCCAAATGACTTCAATTTAATTAGCATAATTAAACATTATCTACGATAATTCCCCAACCAAGTACCCCCCTGAGAATTTGCAGGCATGTTCTAATATATGTTTGTGTCTGGAAAAGCATGATTGATAATATAATTATGCTTGAGACAATCACAGTTGCACATTATTAATAGGGGTTGTTAATGGCACGACCACACGTAAACGAGCCTGTCCACACAAAACAAATGTTGCCGTCATGGGAACTCATATCATGCATAGCGTAACCCATGATTAAGAGGACCAGGTGTTTTTAGTGAATGTTTGACCTGACCAGGAAAACATTCTCTATCCCTTTCTTCTCAAAACATGTCGGAAAAGAAGGTCTGAGGAACCTTCTTCTCCTCCAATATGGTTGAGAAAGATGCAAAGAGATAGGATGCGAAGAATCGAGGAAAGAAGAATTGAGAACACACTCTAAAGGCAGAGTGACCAGGGGAACCATAGAGGGAGGGAGCAGACACTGTGAGTCTTAAGGGTGTGTTTCCATGTCCACAATACACACCACAAATAGAGGTCCAACAGACCAAATTCATTTCATGCCTCTGACAATATGTTTTCACAGAGTTGGATACTTTCGACAGGCATAAAGCGTTTTGCTGCACGTGATATACATTGAGTGTACAAAACATTAAGGACACCTGCTCTTTCCATCACAGAGACTGACCAGTTGATTCCAGGTGAAAGCTATGATCCCTTATTGATGTCACTAGTTAAATCCAATTCAATCAGTGAAGATGAAGGGGAGGAGACAGGTTAAAGAAGGATTTGTAAGCCTTAAGACAATTGATACATGAATTGTGTATGTGTGCCATTCACAACTGTGGAAAGCATTGGACTCAACATGGGCCAGGATCCCTGTGGATCACTTTCGACACCTTGTAGAGCCCTGACGATTTGAGACTATATATACTGTATAATGTATATACTGTACATAGTGTATATTATACCATCTATAGCACCTTGCCTATGCCGCTCGGCTATCGTTCATCCATGTAAATACATGTACATATTCTCATTCACCCCTTCAGATTTGTGTGTATTAGGTAGTTGTTGGGGAATTGATAGATTACTTGTTAGATATTGCTGCACTGTCGGAACTAGAAGCACAAGTATTTTGCTACACTCGCATTAACATCTGCTCACCATGTGTATGTGACAAATACATTTGATATTGTTTGATTTGACTATTCTGAGGGCAAAAGGGGGGGGGGGGTGCAACTCAATATTAGGAAGGTGTTATTATTATTTTGTACACTCAGTGTGTGTTTCATTCTTGTGACGTGTGTGGTATGTATGAGTGGTGTGGAGTCTGGTGCAGAGAGTGGACGTGGAGATGACCTGCACAGCTTCTGCCTGCATCCCAATTGGCACCCCTTTCCCCATGTTGTGCACTACTTTTGAACAGAGTCCATAGGGCTCTGGTCAAATGTAGTGCACTATATAGGGAATAGGGTGCCATTTGACACATTGACTCTGTCTTCAGACAGGGAAGAATCAGAGAAATTACTCTAAAGACCGCCTGGATATACGCATGGATCCTTATGTAATTGCTCTCTGTGCGTCAATCAATGAAGTCTTCATCTGCGAACGGGGCCCAGTATTACATTTTTGAGTCAGTTCTTTGGCACCTGATGTGAATGTTGAATGATGGAAAGAAAATCTCAGCACAATGAGAAGAGTCTTTGCTGTAGGGCTGTAGGGCTGTAGGACAATGCAGCAAAGCAGAGGTTGGGCCAAGCACACTTTTGGAAAATGTTCTTTAACATTCTTTGACTAGATGAGGGATGAAGAGATATTCAGCCATACTTGAACGACAATGGAGGCTGATTTAAGAAATGCTTTATTATTATTAAAACCAATGTGTTTCAGAGTGATGCCTTCATCAGGGGTTTAGATGAGTGATGGATCTCCTCCTCTACTGAAACATGCTGCAACCTTCCTGCAATGTGTGTCTATTTGACCAACAGTGAAGTAAGCTGTAGGCTAACTGTCATAGTGGATGACTGACGTTACTGTTATACAATAGTTCAGCATAGAGGTTATGTGTCACAGGAGCTAGAAACAGCTTACAGGTGATGTGTAGAGGAACAGGTTGTTAAGGTTGGTGCCACCACAAGGCTCGCCATAATAACAGTCATCATTTTGAAAGGACATCCCATCACTGTCATATTATTTGGCAAAAGAAAGGTCAAATGTACTGTATAGTGTCTGTCATTCTCCTACATGTCCTCATCCATAGTTTTTTTTCACAGAGAATACATTTATAGTCGTTATGAAGTCAGCAAGCACCATCCCATTTCCACTAAGTTTAACATCATTACACTCCTTGTTTGGAGAGTGTATGGCCCTCTAATAACTACAGCTCACTTTTCAATTACTTGAGTCACAGGGTGGCCATAATATCATATTAATAATACCATAATGATTGACTATCTAATACGCATATACACAATGAGAAAGGGAATAACTTCTAAGTATTGTTTCTGTTGTTAGAAACAGGTAAGATTAGAATCTCTGCAACATTTTATGTTTTTAATATAATTTGATCCCTGAGAAATTAAGCTAATAGATTACATCCAATTTGGCCATTTTAATTTATAGGATTGATATGATATTCAAAACATGTAGTAATAGCAGGAACAGCACCATCTAGTGGCCAGAACCTGGTAATATCAGGATGAGGATGGGACATAAACAATTTCAATGACTCATTCCTCTGAACAGGAAGTAAAAAAACATCACCAAATTCACTAAGACTGCACTGAAAATGAACTCATTGTCAGAAAACAGTTTGTCCCAAATCAGATGTTAGGTACTATATTTATTGAATATTAATATGGCCAATTTGGGTGCAATCAAATAGCTTTATTTATCAGAGATCAAATTATATTTCAGCAAAATAATTGCAGGAATGCTCATCTTATCTGTTTCTAACTACATGGTGGGTGTAATGTTTTGCTGAAATGACATGGAATGACCCCAACGTAAGAGATGGAAACATGCTCATCAGTGAAACTAAGCAAAGTTCGTTAGAAAAGCATTACATAAACATCTATTTGTTTTGCACGTTGAAAAGATCCCATAATATTAATCAAGCCCTCTCAGTGAAATTAAATCTTTATTTTAGAATTAATAACTAAATGTGTTATTTTAAAACACTTATTCCCGGTCATAAAGGAAGCCAAAGAGTATATTGTATATTGCTGGTCCCCAAATGGCACCCTGTTCCTTATATGGTGCACTATGATTGACCAGTGCTGACCAGACCCCATAAAAGTAGTGCACTTCATAGGGAATAGGGTACCATTTGAGACGTAGTCGATAATTAAGAGACATTAACAACTACCAGACTGCCTCAATTACTGTTAGTGCTGCTATGTAACTATATTAAATTATGGTGTTAGTTATGGAAAATGCATGCAAATGTTTGGATGTGAGAGTTTCAGCAGGAGTGACTTGAGTGTTAAATTTAGTAATGCTATTCTGCCGTATCGTTCTATCCATCTCTCTCTTTTTCGCTCCCTCTCTCTTTCTCTCCATATGTTGAAGTTTACATACACTTAGGTTGGAGTCAATAAAACTCATTTTTCAACCACTCCACAAATTTCTTGTTAACAAACTATAGTTTTGGCAAGTCGGTTAGGACATCTACTTTGTGCATGACGCAATACATTTTTCCAACAATTGCTTGCAGACAGATTATTTCATTTATAATTCACTGTATCACAATTCCAGTGGGTCACAAGTTTACATACAATAAGTTGACTGTGCCTTTAAACAGCTTGGAAAATTCCAGAATATGATGTCATAGCTTTAGAAGCTTCTAAGAGGCAAATTGACATCATTTGAGTCAATTGGAGGTGTACCTGTGGATGTATTTCAAGGCCTACCTTCAAACTCAGTGTCTCTTTGCTAGACATCATGAGAAAATTAAAAGAAATCAGCCAAGATCTCAGAAAAAAATAGCAGACCTCCACAAGTCTGGTTCACCCTTGGGAGCAATTTCCAAACGGCTGAAAGTACCACGTTCATCTGTACAAACAATAGTACGCAAGTATAAACACCATGGGACCACGCAGCCGTCATACCGCTCAGGAAGGAGACGCGTTCTGTCTCCTACAGATGAACGTACTTTGGTGCGAAAAGTGCAAATTATTCCCAGAACAACAGCAAAGGACCTTGTGAAGATGCTAGAGGAAACAGGTACACAAGTATCTATAGCCACAGTAAAACGAGTCCTATATCGACATAACCTGAAAGATCGCTCAGCAAGGAAGAAGCCACTGCTCCAAAACCGCCATAAAAAAGCCAGACTACGGTTTGCAACTGCACATGGGGACAAAGATCGTACTTTTTGGAGAAATGTCCTCTGGTCTGATGAAACAAAAATAGAACTGTTTTGCCATAATGACCAGCATTATGTTTGGAGGAAAAAGGGTGAGGCTTGCAAGCCGAAGAACACCATCCCAACCGTGAAGCACGGGGGTGGCAGCATCATGTTGTGGGGGTGCTTTGCGGCAGGAGGGACTGGTGCGCTTCACAAAATAGATGGCATCATGAGGTAGGAAAATTATGTGGATATATTGAAGCAACATCTCAAGACATCAGTCAGGAAGTTAAAGCTTGGTCACAAATGGGTTGCAAATGACCCCAAGCATACTTCCAAAGTTGTGGCAAAATGGCTTAAGGACAACAAAGTCAAGGTATTGGAGTGGCCATCACAAAGCCCTGACCTCAATCATATAGAAACATTTTGGGCAGAACTGAAAAAACGTGTGCGACCAAGGAGGCCTTACAAACCTGACTCAGTTACACTAGCTCTGTTAAATGGAATGGGCCAAATTTCACCCAACTTATTGTGGGAAGCTTGTGGAAGGCTACCCGAAACGAAGTTAAACAATTTAACGGCAATGCTACCAAATACTAATCGAGTATATGTAAACTTCTGACCCACTGGGAATGTGATGAAAGAAATAAAAGCTGAAATAAATAATTCTCTCTACTATTCTTCTGACATTTCACATTCTTAAAATAAAGTGGTGATCCTAACTGACCTAAGACAGGGAATCTTTACTTGGATTAAATGTCAGGAATTGTGAAAAACTGAGTTTAAATGTATTTGGCTAAGGTGTATGTAAACCTCCGACTTCAACTGTAACTCTTCTGAATACAGAGTGTGGTTAACAAATAATGTTAACAAATAATGTTTGCATCCCAAATGGCACCATATTCCCTATACAGTAGACCTATACAGAGCCTATAAGACCTGGTCAAAAGTAGCATTCTACTTAAGGTTCCATTTGGGATGCGACCAAGAATGAATGTTATTATGAGGGTTTAGAACATATTTTAAAGAAACATGGTTATGCCCAGGACAGAGTGGACAGAAATAAATGAGTGCTGCTGTGTTTTAGTCATTACCAGATGGAGAAACAAGAATTTCCCCATTTTAAACGTGACTCTCAGTGCTACCTGGCTTGTTTTAGTCAGTGAACACCTGCTTGTATTGGAGTGCCCTCTGGTGGTTGATTATATACCTCTCATCTCTTGTGACATAACAGCCAATGGAGGGTCTGGCTGGAAATGACAGTAAAAATAAACAAATCATATTAAATTATATTAAATTAATATGACTGATTAATATCAAATATATGTAATATCACATATATGTCAATTTGGAAGACCAAATAAAGGCAAACAAATAAACAAATAACAAACAAATAAATTCTTTCATCTGTTTATGTATGCAAATATTCCGACCTTGGACATACAAAAAAATGTGATCATATCAATCTTCATACAGTTAAAAAATGATTTTGAACAATTCAGTCACTTGGATGGAAATCTCTTATTATCTTTGACCTATATGTTGCTTTTTCAAAACAATGTTGCCTGCTACAATGACTGTTCAGGCAGTCCTAGCCTCTGGATGTAGAATAGAGGAAAAGGTCAAAGGCCTACATGGCAGACAAATGGTCAGACAAGCAAAGGTGAACAACAAGAGATGATTTATTCTTTGGTTTATTTGACCCACACACTCCGTCAGGTGGTTGAATAATAAGTATGGTTAACAACTCTTTAAACATCTCTTAGATTTACTATTCAAGTTTGTAGCTTTTGACAATGCATTAAACACCCCTAAACAACAGGTGGCGCCACCAAACCACAGCAGCCATAGGTCGGTGGAGGAATTCACACAAAACTACCGTTCATCTCTTTCACATCTAAGACCAAACACCATCACTGGTAAACTTTTAAAAAGAACCAAAGTAAATTCCCTTAAAATGTTCTACTTTCTTCCCCTAGATAACCATCCCAGCAGTAGCACTACTTAGGATACATCCCAAATGGCACACAATTCCATTTAGAGTGGTGGTTCTGTTAAAAAGTAGTACACTATATATAGGGATAGCGTGCAATTTGGAATATGGCCTATCCCCGACAGTCTGACAGGCCGATCATCCAGGGCTCATTAGTCGGCCTCAGAGGTCCAGGGAGCTGCCTGGCAATGCCACAGCCTGTCTCCTTCCTTCTCCCTGTCAGCCAGGCCAGCTACTTGTCAGCACTCAGACAGCCCTGAGACAGGGTTAGCGTCCCAAATGGAACCCTATTCCCTACATAGTGCACTACATTTGAACAGAGCCAATAGTCCACTATATAATGAATTAGTTGCCATTTGGGACACAGACACAGAGGCCTTGGATCCGAGTCCCAAAATGCACCCTATTCCCTACATAGTGCACTTCTTTTGATCGAGCCCATAGGAAACATGGTGCCATTTGGGATGCAATCAGGTCCTGGGAGAGGAGAGTGCACTAAAGGGACACCATCTCCTCTACCTAATGAACTCCAGGCCAGCAGGTTTATGACGCATGGCAGGGAGGGAGGCCAGAGATGGGAAAACCAGTGTCGCCATCTCTGGAGTACCTGTTCCAAATAGCACCCTATTCCCTATAGAGTGTACTACTTTAAGCCAGAGCTCTGTTCCTAGTCAAGTGCTCTACATAGGGAAAGGGGTTCCATTTGGGATGCACACCGGGACTAGATGTGCAGAGTTCGTAATATTCTACAGCTATATCAACAATCTTGTTTAAAATCTTTGTCTCTATGGTGCTGGGTTATCGATTTATCTGGCAAAGTCACCAAGAACTGCTGAGAGATATTTAGTGATAATGAGATGCCATTGCAGTTGATTTCAGAGGATATGATTTGTGCTCTATTCTTTTCAAGTGGTGATTCATTTCTGTCATCCAAGAGGCAGATAAATGCATGTAATCCCAAGAGAGCGCTCATAAAAAGAACACACTGTATGCAAGAGAAAATATAAAGACGAGTAATGATCTGTGATCTGGATGACTAAATACAAATAAGGTAAGAGTATGCCCTGGTTTTTTAAGATACATATTGTCCGTCTGTTGAAAGCACACAAATTACTTTACCTCGGTTATGGCTGTGTCGGCAGATTCAAATCCAAATGAACACTGGCCCACCATCATTTGGAGACACAGAGATAGGTGGATAGAGATAGGGAGAGAGAGAAAGAGAAAGTCAGAGAAAGACAGAGATAAAGAGAGAGAGAATGAGAAGGAGAGAGAGGGGGGAGAGGCAGAGAGAATCAGAGATAGAGAGAGTGAAAGTGAGAGAAAAATAGGCAAAGAGGGATGAGAGAAAGAGACAGGGGGAGAGAGAGAAAGAGAGAGGGAGAGAGCAAGAGAAAGACAGAGGGGTAGAAAGTGGTCGTGAAAAGAAAGAGAGGTGGCTTCTGTTTGAAGCATGATAAATGGTCCTCGTAAATGTGTTTAATTTAAGAGCAGAGGTCTCAGGTGGGCTAGCTATATGTTAACAATTGTCTGGCAGAGTGAGCACTGTCTGAAAAGAATGTGCCTGTCTCCATGGGTGCCCGCCAAGCTCATTCATCAACAGTCTGGCTGGCCGTCCACCTCACCTCCCTTCCTCTCCACAGTAAATCCACCAGACGCTAGAAACATCCACCAAGACAAGCCTAAGGAGCAGTCACTGGCACCGCTCTGTGTGTGTGTGTGTGTGTGTGTGTGTGTGTGTGTGTGTGTGTGTGTGTGTGTGTGTGTGTGTGTGTGTGTGTGTGTGTGTGTGTGTGTGAGTGCATACATTATGTGTTGATGACGGTTCAGAAGACAAGAGGAGAGCTGTTGACATAACAGTGAGAGGTCAGTCTCGGTCTGGGATATGGATCATGAGGGACTCTCTCAGTCCCAGGCTAGGTTATCCCTCCCTGCTAGGGAACCCCGGTCACACCCCAAATGGCACCCTATTCCCTTTATAGTACACTACATTTGACCTGAGCATTATGGGCATTGGTCAAAAGTAATGCACTATATAGGGAATAGGGTGCATTTGAGGCACAGACCCTGTCTGCTCTGGCCAGAGCACAGCCACCATGGCTGATAAGCAAACGTAACAAATGTTCTCAGGTTTCCAGCTGGGTTACCAGCAGCAGGGCATCCACAGACAGCAGCACAGTGGCATGACAGGCAGTCATCAGGCATCTATAGATCTGCAGGACTGTTATAGAAGGGTGCATGACAACGTTATGTGATTGTAAGTCTAAAATGCAATAAAATGATACAGGCATCTGTAGAATGTTATAATGTAGAACTGTTATGGATGTTATAGCACTTTGCAGTATTTAGTTTTTTTTATGTATCATATCTTACATTGTTAGCCCAGAAAATATTTTGTGTTATTACATACAGCTGAGAAGAACTTTTGCATATCAGAGTGGCGGTAACTCACCAACACTACCAGCATTTCAACCAGGAATTAGACTTTCCCGAAGCGGATCCTTTGTTCGCACCCCCCAGGGCGATTGAACAGATTCCAGAAGCCAACCCAAAGCAACGCTGGCAAAGGAGAGGTACTCGGAGCGGTCTTCTAGTCCGACTTAGGAGGCGCGCACACCACCCACCGCTTCCAAGTATATTACTCGCAAATGTTCAGTCCCTGGATAATATCGTTGATGAGCTCAGAGCGAGGACTTCTTTCCAGCGAGACATCCGTGATTGTAACATACCCTGTTCCACGGAAAACATGGCTCTCTCGGGATGTACTGTCAGAGTCGGTCCACCCAATTTGGTTCTCAGTTCATTGCACAGACATGAATAATTATCTCTCGGGGAAGAAGAAGGGAGGGGGTGTTTGTTTCATGATTAACAACTCATGGTGTAATAGTGTTAATATACAGGAACTCAAGTCCTTTTGTTCACCCGACCTAGAATACCTCACAATCAAATGCCGACCGTATTATCTCCCAAGATAATTTTCTTTGGTTATAGTCACAGTCGTGTATATTCCCCCTCAAGCTGATACCACGACGGCCCTCAAAGAACTTCACTGGACTTTATGAAAACTCGTGCTGCTAAAACACTTGACCAAGGTTACTCCAACTTCTGGGATGCATACTAGGCCCTCCCCTGACCTCAATTCGGCAAATCTGACCACGACTCCATTTGGCTCCTCTCTTCCTATAGGCAGAAACTCAATCAGGAAGTACCCGTGCTAAGGACTATCCAACGCTGGTCTGACCAATCGGAATCCATGCTTCAAGAATAGTTTTGATCACGCAGATTGAGATATTTTCTGGGAAGCTTCAGAGAATAACATTGACTTATATACTGACATGGTGACTGAGTTTATCAGGAAGTGCATAGGAGATGTTGTACCCACTGTGACTATTAAAACCTACCCTAATCATATACCATAGATAGATGGCAGCAATCACGCAAAACTGAAAGCATGAACCACTGCATTTAATCATGGCAAGGTGACTGGAAATATGGCAGAGTACAAAGAGTGTAGTTCTTCCCTCCGCAAGGCAATCAAACAGGCAAAACATCAGTATAGAGACAAAGTAGAGTCGCAATTCAACGGCTCAGACACAAGATGTATGTGGCTAGGGTCTACAAACAATCAAGGACGACAAAAGGGAAACCAGCCATGTCGTGGACACCAAGTCTTGCTTCCGGATAAGCTAAACACCTTCTTCGCCAGCATTGTGGATAACATAGTGCCACCGACATGGCCCGCTACCAAGGACTGTGTGCTCTCCTTCTCCATGGCCGAAGTGAGTAAGACGTTTAAGCGTGTTAACCCTTGCAAGGCTGCCGGCCCAGATGGCATCACTAGCCGCGTCCTCTTTGCATGCGCAGACCAGCTTGCTGGTGTGTTTACGGACATATTCAATCTCTCCCTATCCCAGTCTGCTGTCCCCACATGCTTCAAGATGGCCACCATTGTTCCTGTACCCAAGAAAGCAAAGGTAACGGAACTAAATGAACCTCTGAACACCTCCACTTCACTGATCCTGAACACTGGGGCTCACAAGGGTGCGAGCTCTGCCCCTTCCTGTACTCCCTGTTCACCCATAACTGAATGGCCAAGCACGCCTCCAACTCAATCATCAAGTCTGCAGACGACACAACAGTAGTAGGCTTGATTACTAACACTGACAAGAAAACCTACAGGGAGGAGGTGAGGGCTCTGGGAGTGTGGTAATATAACCTCTCACTCAACGTCAACAAAACAAAGGAGATGATCACGGACTTCAGGAAACAGCAGAGGGAGCACCCCCCTATCCACATTGACGGGATTGCAGTGGAGAAGGTGGAAAGCTACCTGCCCTCCAGGACACCTATAGCCCCTGTCACATGTCACAGGAAGGCCAAAAAATCATCAAGGACAACAACCACCCAAGCCACTGCCTGTTCACCCCCGCTATCATTCAGACAGCGAGGTCAGTACAGGTGCATAAATACTGGGAAAGAGAGACTGAAAAACAGCTTCTTTCTCAAGGCCATTCGACTGTTCAATAGCCATTACTAGCACATAGAGGCTGCTGCCTATATACGTAGACTTGAAATCACTGGCCACTTGAATAAACGGAACATTAGTCACTTTAATAATGTTTACATATTTTGCATTACTCATCTCATATGTACAGTTGAAGACGGTAGTTTACATACACCTTAGCCAAATACATTTAAATAGAGTTTTTCACAATTCCTGACATTTGATCCAAGCAACAATGTCCTGTCTTAGGTCCGTTAGGTTCACCACTTTATTTTAAGAATGTGAAATGCCAGATTAATAGGAGAGAATGATTTATTTCAGCTTTTATTTGTTTCATCACATTCCCAGTGGGTCAAAAGTTTACATACACTCAATTAGTATTTGGTAGCATTGCCATTAAATGGTTTAACTTATGTCAAATGTTTCGGGAAGCCTTCCACAAGCTTCCCACAATAAGTTGGGTGAATTTTGGCTAATTCCTCCTGACAGAGCTGGTGTAACTGAGTCAGGTTTGTAGGCCTCCTTGCTCACACGCGTTTTTTCAGTTCTACCCACGAATGTTCTACATGATTGAGGTCAGGACTTTGTGATGGCCACTCCAATACCTTGACTTTGTTATCCTTGGGGTCTGCTTGGGGTCATTGTCCATTTGGAAAACCCATTTGCGACCAAGCTTTAACTTCCTGACTGATGTCTTGAGATGTTGTTTCAATATATCCACATAATTTTCCTACCTCATAATGCCATCTATTTTGTGAAGTGCACTAGTCCTTCCTGCATCAAAGCACCACCACAACATGATGCTGCCACCCCCGTGCTTCACGGTTAGGATGGTGTTCTTCGGCTTGCAAGCCTCACCCTTTTTACTCCAAACATAACAACGGTCATTAAGGCCAAACCGTTCTATTTTTGTTCCATCAGACCAGAGGACATTTCTCCAAAAAGTACGATCTTAGTCCCCATGTTCAGTTGCAAACCGTAGTCTGGCTTTTTTATGGCGGTTTTGGAGCAGTGGCTTCTTCCTTGCTGAGCGATCTTTCAGGTTATGTCAATATAGAACTTGTTTTACTGTGGCTATAGATACTTGTGTCCCTGTTTCCTCCAGCAACTTCACAAGGCCCTTTGCTGTTGTTCTGGGATTGATTTGCACTTTTCGCACCAAAGTGCATTCATCTCTAGGAAACAGAACGCGTCTCCTTCCTGAGCGGCTGCGTGGTCCCATGGTGTTTATACTTGCGTACTATTGTTTGTACAGATGAATGTGGTACCTTCATTACATTTACATTTAAGTCATTTAGCAGACGCTCTTATCCAGAGCGACTTACAAATTGGTGAATTCACCTTCTGACATCCAAGCGTTTGGAATTTGCTCCAAGGATGATCCAGACTTGTGGAGGTCTACAATAATTTTTCTGAGGTCTTGGCTGTCTTCTTTTGATTTTCCCATGATGTCAAGCAAAGAGGCACTGAGTTTGAAGGTAGGCCTTGAAATACATCCACAGGTACACCTCCAATTGACTCAAATTATGTAAATTATCCTATCAGAAGCTTCTAAAGTCGTGATATAATTTTCTGGAATTTTCCAAGCTGTTTAAAGGCACTGTCAACTTAGTGTATGTAAACTTCTGACCCACTGGAATTGTGATACAGGGAATGATATGGGAAATAATCTGTCTGTAAACAATTGTTGGAAAAATGAATTGTGTCATGCACAAAGTAGATGTCCTAACTGACTTGCCAAAACTATAGTGTGTTAACAAGAAATTTGCGGAGTGGTTGAAGATTTAGTTTATATGACTCCAACTTAAGTGTATGTAAAATTCCGACTTCAACTGTATATACTGTATTCTATACTACTCTATCTTAGTCTATGTTGCTGTGATATTACTCTTCCATATATGTATATATTCTTAATTACATTCCTTTATTTAGATTTGTGTGTATTGGGTATATTTTTTGTAATTGTTAGATATTACTTGTTCGATATTACTGCTCTGCGGAGCTAGAAACACAAGCATTTCTGTCACGGCTGATTTCCTCCTCTTCGTCTGAAGAGTCCTATCTGGTGCAGAGAACACAGAGACAGAAAACAATCACCCACAAAGTAGCCACAGAATATGGCTGCCTAAATATGGTTCCCAATCAGAGACAATGATAGGCAGCTGCCTCTAATTGAGAACCAATCTAGGCAACCATAGACTTACAAAATACCTAGAAAGGAGACAGCCCCATAAACATACAAAAAACCCTAGACATGGAAAACCACATACAACACCCATGTCACACCCTGACCTAACCAAAATAACAAGGAAAACAAAGAATACTAAGGTCAGGGTGTGACAATTTCGCTACACCCGCAAGAGCATCTGCTAAACACGTGTATGTGACCAATAAAATTTGATTTGATTGCAATAATTAAAATTAAATCAAACTATGCAAAACTTTTGAAATAGTTGCTTGTCTTTAAAAAATCCATACAGTTTTACTACATGTTATGTAGTAAGGGGCTACCAGTAAGGGTGGCAAGTAGCCTTGTGCTTAGCGCGTTGGGCCAGCAACCGAAAGGTTGCTTGATCGAATCTCCGAGCCGATAAGGTAAAAAATCTGTCGTTCTGTCCCTGAATAAGACAGTTAACCCACTGTTCCTAGGCCGTCATTGAAAATAAGAATTTGTTCTTAACTTACTTGCCAAGTTAAATAAAGGTACACACATTTATATCACGTTTCAGATAAGACCCAGATGCAGACAACAACGAAGTAACAACAATTTATTTATCGAACTGGCGCAGGCAAAAAGCAGGTCAAGGGCAGGCATTGATCGGTAATCCAGATATCTGGGGCAAAGATACAGGACGGCTGGCAGGCTCAGGGTCAGGGCAGGCAAAGGTCAATAATCCAGAAAGGTGGGGCAAAGATACAGGACGGCTGGCAGGCTCAGGGTCAGGGCAGGCAAAGGTCAATAATCCAGAAAGGTGGGGCAAAGATGCAGGACGGCAGGCAGGCTCAGGGTCAGGGCAGGCAAAGGTCAATAATCCAGAAAGGTGGGGCAAAGGTATAGGACGGCAGGCAGGCTCTGGGTCAGGGCAGGCAGAATGGGCAACACCGGGAAAACTAGGAAACAGGAACAATCGAGATACAGGAGCAGAGGGAAAAACGCTGGTAGGCTTGACAAAACAAAACAAACTTGCAACAGACAAACAGAGAACACAGGTATAAATACACAGGGGATAATGGGGAAGATCAGGTTGTGACACATATTGTGAAATGGTTTTTGAGAGCATGATTGTGTCTTTTAAAAAATCCATACAGTTTTACTACATGTTATGTAGTAATGTACAGTATAGTGCAGTATCTTTCCCATTTCAGATCAACAATAGGAGCCAGTGTAATACTGTACCTGAAACTAGCATATGATATGAAGATGACTGTGCAAGATTCAAATGTAATTGAGCCATACTAGTCTACCGGAAAACTATAAAGTCTCAATTATGGTGAAAATATGGTCAAAGCCATAACATTGACGCAGGGTCAGATTCAAGGCAGAATTTATGATTTGCTTGATGTTGTTTAGACGTTAGTTAAACATGTTGCCTTCTCCATTTCATAACATGTTTACTTTGCTGGCTAGCTGGTTTCGGAACAGACTAAAATCGTTTGTCTCTCGGCCAACCAAAGACAAACATCTTTACCCAGTCTGCAATCTCTGGTATCTGATGTGGTTTCTGATCCAACTGGTGGCTCACCACCCGCATATGTAGCATGGCATACTATGGGTGCATCCCAAATAGCACCCTATTACCTATGTAGTGCATAATACGGACTTCATAGGGCTTTTGGCAAACGTAGTGCACTATATAGTGAATAGGATGCCATTTGGGATGCATCCTATGGTGCCATTTGGGATGCATCCACCCCATGCACACAATTACAAGGCCCTCCCTGGCCCTCCATAGTGCCTTATTAAAGGCTTCCTTTGTTTGGTTCTGGCCCACATGGCAGCCATGTGGAGCTGTTAGCTTTCTCTGCTGCGTTGCATTGCTATTCCAATGATGTTATAAGGAGCAACTATACCTAGACAAGATCCCACAAAGCACAAAGGGGAAATGGCTGCCTAAATATGATCCACAATCAGAGACAACGACAAACAGCTGCCTCTGATTGGGAACCATACCTGCCCAACATAGAAACATAATCACCTAGATGACCCACCCTCGTCACACCCCGACCTAACCAACATAGAGAACTAAAAGCTCTCTATGACAAATGAGAATTTGTTCTTAATTGACTTGCTTAGTTAAATAAAGGTTAAATAAATACAATATTGATGTTCAAGGAGACGGGGCTCCCATCAAAACATTAACCTGATAATTGACTGTCAGTGAGAAGATGGAAATGCCACAGGTACTAACACACACGGACGTAAGCAAACACACACACACACAAGTTGTGATATCACTGTAAGACAAAGCCTTGATGCAGCTACTGTATATTCTTACTTATTTGTGATATTCCCTAGACCCACTCCAATTTGCATACAGATCCACAGATGATGCAATCTCTATTGCACTCTACACTGCCCTTTCCCACCTGGACAAAAGGAACATCTATGTGAGAATGCTGCTCATTGACTACAGCTCAGCGTTCAATACAATAGTACCCTCAAAGCTCATCACCGAGCTAAGGAACCTGGGACTAAACACCTCCCTCTGCAACTGGATCCTGGACTTCCTGACAGGCCGCCCCCAGGTGGTGAGGGTAGGTAGCAACACATCTGTCACCATGATCCTTAACATTGGAGCCCCCCAGGGGTGCGTGCTCAATCCCCTCCTGTACTCACCGTTCACCCACGACTGCATGGCCAGGCACGACTCCAACACCATCATTAAGTTTGCTGACGACACAACAGTGGTAGGCCAGATCACCAGCAACAACGAGACAGCCTATAGGGAGGAGGTCAGACACCTGGCCGGGTGGGGCCAGAAAAACAACCTATCCCTCAACGTAACCAAGACTAAGGAGATGATTGTGGACTACAGGAAAAAGATCACCGAGCACGTCCCCATTCTCATCGATGGGGATGTAGTAGAGCAGGTTGAGAGCTTCAAATTCCTTGGTGTCCACATCAACAACAAACTAGATTGGTCCAAACACACAAAGACAGTCGTGAAGAGGGTACGACAAAGCCTATTCCCCTCAGGAAACTAAAAAGATTTGGCATGGGTCCTGAGATCCTCAAAAGGTTCTACAGCTGCAACATCGAGAGCATCCTGACCGTTTGCATCACTGCCTGGTACGGCAATTGCTCGGCCTCCGACCGCAAGGCACTTCAGAGGGTAGTGCGTACGGCCCAGTACATCACTGGGGCAAAGCTGCCTGCCATCCAGGACCTCTACACCAGGCAGTGTCAGAGGAAGGCCCTAAAATTTGTCAAAGACCCCAGCCACCCCAGTCATAGACTGTTCTCTCTCTACTACCGCATGGCAAGCGGTACCGGAGTGCCAAGTCTAGGACAAAAAGGCTTCTCAACAGTTTTTACCCCGAAGCCATAAGACTCCTGAACAGGTAACCAAATGGTTACCCGGACTATTTGCATTGTGTGCCCCCCCAACCCCTCTTTTACGCTGCTCTCTGTTTATCTTATATGCATAGTCACTTTAACTATACATTCATGTACATACTACCAAAATTGGCCCGATCCACCAGTGCTCCCGCACATTGGCTAACCGGGCTATCTATATTGTGTCCCACCACCCGCCAACCCCTCTTTTTACACTTCTGCTACTCTCTGTTCATCATATATATATATATATATGCACAGTCACTTTAACCATACCTACATGTACATACTACCCCAATAAGCCTGACTAACAGGTGTCTGTATATAGCCTTGCTACTCTTTTTTCAAATGTCTTTTTACTGTTGTTTTATTTCTTTACTTACCTACACACACACACACACACACACACACACACACACACTTGGTTAGAGCCTGTAAGTAAGCATTTCACTGTAAGGTTGTATTAGGCGCACGTGACAAATAAACTTTGATTTGATTTGATATTCCCATTTAATCCATCCATATAATATTGTACTTTTGGTAAGATTTTACTGTTGGTGTCCTTATGAATGCATTCATAGAGCCTTTATAAAGGCTACATAATGCGTTACAACATCAGCTATTGACAGCTATGAGCATTAACATACTTTTTCTTAATTAGCAGGAATCAGGAATGTTTAATCCAGAGGAGGAAAACCAACGGCTCCTGAATCAAATCGTTGGGAGACATGATACTTCCACTTGTTCAGTAGTTGAGTGCTCAGAATTTCCAGAATAGTTTTTTATACCTTCTTTACGTTTTTTTTTACCTCATGTCCATCAAAAATCACCATGTTATTATCTCAAAAATAATCCTTGAGGTTTGCATTGACCTTGTCCGGGAGAGTGGGACCTTCCATTTAGGAGGCCATGTGAGAAAGCTCAGGGTTCCACTAAGAGTTCTACCCAGCTGTGTCAGGCAAGGACAAGGACACAGTATCCAGAGGACAGAAACTCTCTCGAACGCTTTCCTTAATGGGCATTAGAATAAATATTTATACAATACCTACTCAGTCAATGGTTTTCTTTTAGGTTTACTATTTTCTACATTGTTGAATAATAATGAAGACATCAAAACTATGAAATAACACATATGGAATAACGTAGTAACCTAAAAAGTGTTCAAAGTACCTACCCTTTGCCTTGATGACAGCTTTGCACTCTTGGCATTCTCTCAACGAGCTTTATGAGGTCGTCACCTGGAATGCATTTCAATTAACAGGTGTGCCTTGTTAAAAGTTAATTTGTGGAATTTCTTTCCTTCTTAATGCACCTGAGCCAATCAGTTGTGTTGTGACAAGATAGGGTTGGTATACAGCTCTATTTAGTAAAAGATCAAGTCCATATTATGGAAAATACAGCTCAAATAAGCAAAGACAAATGACAGTCCACCATTACTTTAAGACATGAAGGTCAGTCAATCCGGAAAATTTCAAGGACTTTGAACGTTTCTTCAACTGCAGTTGCAAAAACCATCAAGCGCTATGATGAAACTGTCTGTCATGAGGACGGCCACAGGAAAGGAAGACCCAGAGTTACCTCTGCTGCAGAGGACAAGCCTCAGAAATTGCAACCCAATAAATGCTTCACAGAGTTAGAGTAACAGACACAACTCAACATCAACTGTTTAAAAGCTGGGTGAATCAGGCCTTCATGGTCTAATTGCTGCAACAACAAAAAAACACTACTAAAAGACACCAATAAGAAGAAGAGACTTGCTTGGGCCAAAAAAACACCTTGACTGGTACTGTGTGCTTATGAGAGAATTGTAATTCAGCAACAAACTACAAAATATGCGGAAAATAAAATATTCCAAACAGAGACAGTTAAAATCCTAAAAATCATATAGGAGTACAAGACCGTAAATAATGTCATTCAAGTTTGTCCCACATGATTGCAAAGATGGAACTTTAATTTAGACACACTGCTGCATAGACACACTGTGGCACTTGGCTTGCAGGTCCAGTCCATTTTGTTTTACTTATGTGTCTGATGGTTTAATTCATACTCTAGTGTAGCACGTAGACTGACATTTACGTCCCCAGTGTGGCTGTCAACAGGCATGGCTACAGCCAAACCAAGGTGATACTGTAAAAAATCAAGTCTGTGAAAGCAATCATCATAAAGACCTTTGGGCCGGACAGAGAGAGACATGAGGTATGGATCCCATCAGGAGTTTCCTCTCCCCACAATCTTAATGTTTTAACCATCTTTCATTAACTCATACACACATGTTCATCATAAAATAACCATTACTCTGCAATATATGGATGAGCAACATGGAACATATATTTAATTGAATGTTGAATATTTCATATTTCTTGTCCATTTGTTTTCTGCTACACAGAGAGGATGAAATGATTGAGATAATAATCTGTCATGTTTCCTGTGACCAACTACAGTTGTCTCTGTCAGATATCTGCTGTGCTATCCATGATTGATGCGAGTTATCGGTATTTCACATCAAACAAATACTTTTCTGGACACTAGAGGGAGCTGTGGGACAGATCAATAACCACAGAATATTGTTGTCATCCATTCCCTAAAACCTTACATGGTCCCATATTCATAAAGTGTTGCATGGAAGAAGTGCTGATCTAGAATCAGGTCCTGCCTATCCATATAATAATAATTCATTATGATCTATAGGGTAAAACTGATCCTGCACTGCTACTCAGATGCTTTATGAATATGGTCTAATCGAGATAATGTCGTTTTTCGATATTGAATAAACACAACTACTGAAATCTTGGCAGCAACAAGCGCAGTCTGTCTCATTCTGTTGAGGATATACAGTATACTGCATATTCCATTCTCTCACAGTATGTAACTGTTATGATGTGTTTTATGTTTCTAACGTTTTGCCTTTTAGTGTGAGGTCAATATAGTTTACCAAGTGGCTCTGGTCTTTCCCAGCTATCTCCTCTCTTGTAGGGACTGATTCAGGTTAAGGTCCATACTATACTGTTAGTGTACTCCTCCAGCAGGCTTAATACACAGCACTCACCAGGAGGTCTGAAGCAGTCCTGGGTTCAACTGCTATTTGGAGTCTCAGAGGGGTGGAGTTTGTAGTTTTATAAGTATTCTATTGGTTCCATTTTACAGTTCTATAAGTATTCTATTGGATTCATCATACAGTTTTATAAGTATTCTATTGGTTCCATTATACCGTTTTATAAGTATTCTATTGGTTCCATTATACAGTTTTATAAGTATTCTATTGCTTCCATTATACAGTTTTATACGTATTATATTGGTTCCATTATACAGTTTTATAAGTATTCTATTGGTTCCATTATACAGTTTTATAAGTATTCTATTGGTTCCATTACACCAGACAAGCTCAATCTAGCCCAGCTAAAGTATTTCAATGAAATTTGAATAGCATTTGAACCCAGGTCTGGTCAGCGCACCTGCTCTCTCTATAAGGGACAGAGGTGGTTGTCAAGGGGACCAGGGTTCAGGCCCTCTACACACTGTCAGATTATTTTTCCTGACTGTGAACACCTATTCTCCTCCACTGACTCAGGCCCCTTCTCTCCCAACCATCACAGTCTGAATCCATGTGGCCGTGAGTCTGACTCATTAGGATGTGAGGAAAGCAGGTTGGAGCTCCTCTGGTCGAATAGGAAAAAGTTGCTGGCTATGTGTTCATGTGTGACACAATGTCTTCAGTCTTTACCATTAAAAATCATGAATCAATATTTTCAATTGGACAAAACACTATTCGATCAATCAGTAATGTGGTATTCTTCTAAGGTACTGTGGGTGTATTGGGTTTTTAAGGGAAGGTAGGTTTGAAATTTTTTAATTTCCCCAATACTGGGTTCCTCCTAGGGTGCAGACGAAATCCTCATTGGTCCAATGATCAGAGATGAACGGATGGACGGACACTCCGAATGCCCGTTCCCCCCACCTCATCCTCTCCTTCCCACCTCCATCCTCTCTCCTCCCCTCCTCCTCCCCACCGGCCTACCTGGGTCTTATTCTCATTACAGCTAACAGCCAGTGGGCCCTGTTTCCATTAACAGCTAACTGCTGTGAAAACATGGAGAGAGAGAGTGGTCTAACTACACTTGTCCTGCTTCAGCTTCAGCTCCAGCTTCACTCAGCCTGGGTCTGCCTATGTGGGTCTACCTGGGTCAGCCAAGGTCTCCATCCACAGGAAAGGCTCAGCTGCACATGCCGCCTGGCCCGGCCAACACAAACATTTTAGTCTGCCATAAAACGAGTCTCGAGACAGGGGGAGACATGGGAGATCATAAAAAAGTGAATTAGTTCATTGAAGCCCTAATGCACTGGAGAGATTTTTCTATTTGGCGTCCTGTGAGGAGCACGGAGACAGGGGATTCTCCATGGACGCGCGCCCCAAGAACCGCCCATGAGGGACAAAGCAATCAGCCAAAAGCCACAGGTAATTTCCTGTTGACTGGAAGCCGTGGAAGTAGAGATAGACTGCATCCCAAATGGCACCCTGTTCCCTATTTAGGGAACTACTTTTGACAAGGGTACATATGGCGCTGGTCAAAAGTAGTGCACTATGTAGGGAATAGGGTGCCATTTGGGATGCAGTCCTGGATCTATAGGAGTCTTAAGGTCACACGCGGCCTCACCTGCTGTATGGACGAGGACCTTTGTACAGGTTGAGATTGATCTGGGGAGGTTTTTGTCATATCAAATCCATTAAAAGTTGCATTTATGGTACAGGACTGTATATGCAAGAGCCTTTGGTTCCATGATTTTTTATTGCACTGGGTACTATACTGCAACCATTGTTCTGATTTAACTACTGTATAATTCTGTCAGGTTGATGCCCTAATGCCTTTTACTGTGCTTTTGCCTACGTAATTATATGTACTGTATCACATCTACTAATGAATCTTTCCTTCAACCAGTTTTATTCTCTTCAGGAGAAATTCAAAAATAACCTGTATATTATTGTCAGTGGAAAACCCCTGCAGTGCCTCCTGCCTCCTGTAAAGGCAGCAGGTTCAATAAATCCAACAGGTGGGTGAAATCCATCCGTATTTGAAAAAACTTCAATTGTTGTTTAATGACTATGTTCTGTTGCATGTACTATACAATCAAGTATCCAGTTATTCCCACAGAGAGTCTGTGTCCCAAATGGAAACGTATTCCCTATATAGTGCACTACTTTTGACCAGAGCCCTAGCTCTGAGCCCTAGCTCTGGTCAAAAGTAGTACACTATATAGGGAATAAATTGCCATTCGGGATGCACACAGACTACATTCGGAGATTAAAATACCCAGCAATTACACCAGACTCACCTGTCCAGTTCTACACACAATATCTTTACAATGTATAGCCCTACTCACCACAATGAGCTAGGTACTCACAAACAAGAGAAAGTAATACGTCCAAAAAATGACTTTTGATAAGGCCTATATCGAAATGTATTTATTTTCACTAATTTCTAGTTATGTACAGTAGCAAACAGTTTCATTAATTCAGCCTGGGTCTAACCTCATGCCCTAATTTCATACCCCCACATATTTACATTAGAACACATATTTAAAAGAACAATAAGAGTTGTCTGTCCTGTCTATCATCTGCTACTTGGCTCAGTCAGTCAGCTCTGTGTCCAGACCAGATCACAGCCAGCCAGTCAGTCAGCTCTGTGTCCAGACCAGATCACAGCCAGCCGGTCAGGGTTTGCAAACCATTACATACTACAAAGGGAAGCACAGCCAAGAGCTGCCCAGTGACACAAGCCTACCGGACGAGCTAAACTACTTCTATGCTTGTTTCGAGGCAAATAACACTGAAACATGCATGAGAGCACCAGCTTTACCGGAAGACTGTGTGATCACGCTCTCCGTAGTCGATGTGAGTAAGACCTTTAAACAGGTCAACATTCACATGGCCGCAGGGCCAGATGGATTACCAGGACGTGTACTCCGAGCGTGCACTGACCAACCCACAAGTGTCTTCACTGACATGTTCAACCTCTCCCTGGCCCAGTCTGTATTACCAACATGTTTTAAGCAGACCCCCATAGTGCCTGTGCCCATGAACACTAAGGTAACCTGCCTAAATGACTACCAACCCGTAGCACTCACATCTGTAGCCATGAAGTGCTATGAAAGGCTGGTCATAGCTCACATCAACACCATCATCCCAGAAACCCTAGACCCACTCCAATTTGCATACCGCCCCAACAGATCCACAGATGATGCTGTCTCTATGCACTCCACACTGCCCTTTCCCACCTGGACAGACAGAAGGAACACCTATGTGAGAATGCTATTCATGGCCTCCCGGGTGGCACAGTGGTCTAGGGCACTGCATTGCCGTGCTAGCTGTGCCACCAGAGACTCTTCGCTCCCAGGCTCTGTCACAGCCGGCCGTGACCGGGAGGTCCGTGGGGCGACGCACAATTGGCCTAGCGTCGTCCGGGTTAGGGAGGGTTTGGCCGGTAGGGATATCCTTGTCTCATCGCGCACCAACGACTCCTGTGGCGGGCCGGGCGCAGTGCGCGCTAACCAGGTCGCCAGGTGCACAGTGTTTCCTCCGACACATTGGTGCGGCTGGCTTCCGGGTTGGATGCGCGCTGTGTCAAAGAAGCAGTGCGGCTTGGTTGGGTTGTGTTTCGGAGAACACATGGCTTTCGGCCTTCATCTCTCCCGTCCCGCAGTTGTAGCGATGAGACAAGATAGTAACTACTAACTATTGGATACCACGAAATTGGTGAGAAAAGGGGGCAAAATTCTAAATGTCAAAAAATGTCAAAAAAGATTGCTATTCATTGACTACAGCTCAGCATTCAACACCATAGTACCCTCAAAGCTCATCACTAAGATAAGGATCCTGGCACTAAACACCTCCCTCTGAAACTGGATCCTGGACTTCCTGACAGGCCACCCCCAGGTGGTGAGGTTAGGCAGCAACACATCTGCCACGCTGATCCTCAACACTGAAGCTTCCCAGGGTTGCGTGCTCAGTCCCCTCTTGTACTCCCTGTTCACCCACGACTGCATGGCCAGGCACTACTCCCACACCATCATTAAGTTTGCAGACGACACAATGACACAACAGCCTGATCACCGACAACGACGAGACATCCTATAGGGAGGAAGTCAGAGACCTGGCCGTGTAGTGCCAGGACAACAACCTCTCCCTCAACATGATCAAGACAAATGAGATGATTGTGGACTACAGGAAAAAGTGGACCGAGCACGCCCCAATTCTCATTGACGGGGCTGCAACAAAGTAACATGGTCCAAGCACATCATGACAGTCGTTAAGTGGGCACGACAAAACTTATTCCCCCTCAGTAGACTGAAAAGATTTGCCATGGGTCCTCAGATCCTCAAAAGGTTCAACAGCTGTACCATCGAGAGCATCCTGACTGGTTGCATCACTGCCTGGTATGTCAACTGCTCGGCCTCTGACCGAAAGGCTCTACAGAGGGTAGTGCGAACGGCCCCGGTCATCACTGGGGCCAAGCTTCCTGCCATCCAGGGCCTCTATACCAGGTGGTGTCAGACGAAGGCCCTGAGAATTGTAAAAGCCTCCAGCCACCCTAGTCATAGACTGTTCTCTCTGCTACCACATGGCAAGCTGTACCAGAGCGCCAAGTCTAGGTCCAAGAGGCTTCTAAACAGCTTCTTCCCCCTAGCCATGAGACTCCTGAACATCTAGTCAAATGGCTACCCAGACTATTCACATTGTCCCCCCCCACCCCTCCACACACCTGCCACTCTCTGTTGTCATCTATGCATAGTCACTTTAATAACTCTACCTACATGTACATACTACCTCAACTTAACCGGTGCCTCCGCACATTGACTCTGTACCGGCACCCCCCTGTATATATTGTTATGTTTTACTGCTCCTCTTTAATTACTTGTTACTTGTATCTCTTATTCTTATCCATATTTTTTGAAACTGCACTGTCGGTTAGGGGCTCGTAAGTAAGCATTTCACTGTAAGGTCTACTACACCTGCTGTATTCAGCACGTGACTAATAAAATTAGGTTTTTATTTTATTTGAACAGGCAACAGGTCACACTGTACAGTACTTGGCAGAAGCTATGATGGTATGCTACATACAGAATATTATGTAATATTATTATAACATGTTATATTCACATTACAGTCATTGGAATTCATTTACATTTTCAAAATAAGAAAGGGAAATGTGTAAACTTTCAACAGTTTTTTTCTATTAGGGTGTGGCCAGCACTTTTCTGAGAAGCTGACTCTTTAGCTGTAATGTTTGGGTGAGTTAACAAATGTGTGGGCAGGAGACAGTTGAGATAAACTGTGCCAGTAATTCCTCTGCCAGTGACTATGTATACAGGAAGTAGACTGGTTTACATCTTTCTAAATGAGGCCACATGGGTCGCATCCCAAACGGCACCATATTCTCTATTTAGTGCACTGCTTTTGAGCAGAGGCCTACGGGCCCTAGAGAGTAGGGTGCCATTTGGGATGCACACCGAGTCTGGGGGTGGTAGACAGGCAGCACGGAACAAACCTGTTTGGATATTTACATACTGTTGTGACTAATTGCTTTGAAAACTTGTGGTCAAATTAGTTACACGGATGGGGTCTACTTCTAATCCCTTGAAATATATATATATATTTTTTATCCAGAATTAGAATAATAATATTTACTGTAACTATACATAAACAACTATATATCAACAATGAAATATAAATTGTGGTCAAATAAGTTACATGGATGGGTCCAATTACTTACAATGAAATAGCTTTGAGCTGCTCCTTCTCAAATGTTATTTGTCACATGCGCTGAATGTAGACCTTACAGTGACAGGCTTACTTACAAGCCCTTAACCAACAATGCAGTTTTTAGAAAAATAAGTGATAAGAAAGTATTTATGAAAATAAATTTAAGTAAACAATACTTAATTAAAATAATGTCAAATTAAAGAGTAACAATAAAATAACAGTAACGAGGCAGATGTGTTCCCCTGATGTAGGAAGGGGTTCAGGTAGTTTCAATACTACATGACAAATACTGTAGATATGGTACTATATTCATATGACCTGCTTTGTCATAGGGAGAGAAATAAGAGAAATATCCTCCCAAAAGAGTGACCAAACAGTACAAAGAAAAAATACTATTTAAACTATCTAATCCATAAATAGACATTTCCACAAATACTGTATCTACATTCCTTCTCTGGTAGTTAATATCTTGGCCATCAGACAAAGTGAGAGCAGCAGACATGCTCTGAGATGGAGACTAGAGTCAGTCATGACTTCCTGAAGACATTGAGTTAGATGTATCCTCAGGGCATGAGACGAACTAGAGCACAACAGACTAACTAGGAACTGTTTATTCTACTGATTCTGCTGATTGGTCTGAGACAGAATCATTTTAAATAGCCTTCCGCCTGGCTTGTTTCATTCCAATTACCAAGACAGAGTCTGTGTCCCAAATGGCACCCTATTCCATAGTGGACCATAGGGGGCTGGTCAAAAGTTGTGCACTATGTAGGGAATAGTGTGCCATTTGGGACATAACACAACACAGGAAGGTGTGTACATTATAATTGTATAACAAAATAAATAGCACATGGCGAGCTTGATGATAGCTGAAAAGAGAAAAACATGTTTATACAAGGCAACAGTAGACATTTCGTCCGCCACAGATGATGCAGCGCCCCTCTTGGGCCAATTGAGATATTGCGTGACTAACACATTTCAATTAATTGCTATAGTTTCCACCTTGCGCCAATCAGTGTAATAACGTAAATGCAGGATATCTATGGCAAGACGCATCATTCACCAAAGTTTTGTGAAAATCGGCTCAGAGCTGTCTGAGATATCGCATGTGACTAATGTACGAACTAAATGGTGGTGACAGATCCACAATCTCCTCCCCGATTTCATAATGGGGGACAAGAAGAGAAATGTGTGTGGATGAATACATGTGTGGACGGAGGACTATTTTGTGCATTAACAATTATCTAAGTGCCTAAGCAACACTTCATCAAGCCAAATGTGTGGATAGATTTTAGGTGTGTGAGTCGATTAAATGTATTCGAACAATACAGTAAATCTGGAATCAACAGCATGGCTGCTCTTACTCATATATCTGTTATTTCTGGTTTCAAAGCACTCAACCCCAAGAAGCACAAACCAAAACACACCATGCAGTTTCTTACAGCAGATGTATGTGTGTGTGTTTGTGTGTACTCAATAGAAGGAATGCCATTAGAGGAAAGCTCTCTTAGACTCCATAGCTCGTCATAATATAGTATTAAAGCCATGATGCAATTCATTTAGTCTGTGATTAGTCTGTAGCACGATTGAAATTTAAAGGTAACTTCCAATTGAGCCGACATATGCAGTGTTTACCGTGAATGCAGTCTCTGCGAATGCGGGAACATTTCCTTAAAAATGTAAATCGTGCAACTTCAGCGCTACGGATAGAATTGAGCACTTAATCAATGTAGGAAATATATTTGTCCCAAATGGCACCCTATGCACTTTATAGTGCACTACTATAAGCTCTGGTCAAAAATTGTGCATTATATAGGGAATAGGGTGTCATTTGGGACGCAGGTACAGTCTGTGAACCACCATGCTACAGGATTGTATATCAACTGAATATGTTCTACAGATGAAGACACAGCATAATACCACTGGTTCAATATACCATACAGTACAGTGCATTTGTGCACACCGAGAATAATTAATGAATCAATTCATAATCCAATCACTCCACTAGGAAATTAAACAAATCGGGCCTAAGGTGGAAGTGGCAATCTTTAGTCAAACAGCCCCCTTAAAACACACACATACTGGGCAGCTGGGCCAAGTCACAGTGCCAGGGCTGAGAGCTCTTTGCATTTCTCCCGTTTCCCAAACTCAGACCTGCATTAACACAACCAGGAAGTCCATCTGTTAATAATGCACTCACCAACCACTCGACATTCAATACGCAGGAAATGTGAACAGCTGCCATTTTTGGAGTCCCAACTCATGGAGTCCGCTTAGTGTCTGGCCTGTTGCCTTAGTATAGAGCCAGACACACAGATATAGGAAAGGGGGGGAAGACACTGGGTATTTCTTGATTTCATGATATAATTGCCATGGCATTTGTTACTGTACTGCCATCTTGCAACAGTGAAATAGACATAGACAATATAAATTGAACTATAGTAAACCTTCACAATAAGCCTATAATTTCTGAAAACATTGAGTATCGTAAGTGCGTTGAAAATGATAGCGTATAAAATAAGTAAGCCTTGTCCGAGCCAGAACGGCTCATAAAGCAGAATCCAGAATCTCCTGTTTCTGTAGTGTGAGGCAGCTTGTGTACAAGCACATCCCCTGGACGCTAGTCTGTCACAGGACCTAGTGTATAGTATACTCATGGAGAACCCCGAAAAGGAGTCAGCCACTCCTCATTTCCTAGCACTACAGAAAGACACTGATAGATGTTGGTTCTGTGGCAACACATCAGCAGGCCCTGTCATCAGAGAGGATGATCAACTAATCTCTTCATCTCCCTCCGTGTTCTCTCTCTAGCCAGGCTGTCCGGGACTGGGAGAGGCATTGGATCTGGCCCAAATGGCACCCTATTCCCTATATAGTGCATTACTTTGAACAGACATCCAGCTAGCTCCAGGTATGTACCAGCAATACCACTGCAGTACTAGGGAGGGCTCGCTGGAAGGCCTGGGATTTTTGTGGTAAACCTCAGGAAGGAAACGTCCGGAGCTCAAGTTGTTGATAGAACACTTGTCTTAATCAGGTGTACTCCTCTGGAGAGCCTGTAGAGTCCTGTCATTCCCAACACTGTTCCACTGATCCCTGGGCTTCCGGAGAAAAACGCCCAGCGGATTTCGCAGAAATCAGGCGGAGATGTTTAAGTGAGGAATCTAAACAGGGGCATGGAGGACGGGATGCCGGAATCAAAATACCAACGGAAGGTCCACACAGGCCTGTGGTGGAGCACACAGCCCTGTGGAGGAGCACACAGCCCAGTGGTGGAGCACACAGCCCTGTGGAGGAGCACACACAAAGGAAGGGGAAAAACCCACTGAGCGAGAACCCAGAAAGACCGTCATTCATGACATGGGGCTCTCAATGGGTAGTGTCATGAGGAAAACAGACAGGGAATGGAAGTGGATGTACTCTGTTTATTACGCATGAATACATTATTCACAGTGATGTATGCTGTACATTGGCAATTTCCTTGTGTATTTAAATGGTCAAGATGCACATGTGAGGGTATGATTTAACATGATTAATGTGACCCCATAGTTGTGTGGCTGTTAGGAATAGGTAATAGAAATGGTTAAAGTAGTCTAACGAATGTTTAATCATAGGCTGCGTTCACACAGGCAACCCAATTCTGATCTTTCTTCCAGTAATTGGTCTTTTGATCAATCGCATCAGATCTTTTCACATCAGATATTTTTCAGAGCTGAGCTGATTGGTCCAAAGGCCAATGAATAAAAACATATCAGAATTGGCTGCCTGTCTAAACACAGCCAAATCGAGAAGCATGTTTCAAGAAGTCTGTCTTAGGATGATGGAGTCTCTTCTGGACTGTGACATGCAGTGTCGAGGCAGACATTTGTGAGCTAATGGAGTACAGACAAAACATTTCCTACACTTGATGGCATTTGTTTGCATAACCTAGAGAGTTTAAGATTAGCGTTAAGAGCTGTTAGGGGAGCAGGACATTTTGTAAATGAATGAGAGTAGGTGCCTTAAAAGCCGCCTAAAAGCATCTAATGCAACCTATATGAAGAGTATGATTAAAGTGAAAACTGTTAACTTAACGTATACTTCAATTACATCAGATATGGCATGCCTGGCATGTATGAAAAACCAAACAGATTATTTGGATTAACTTGGAACATTAGAATAGAATTTCTGAAAGCGAGGCTCTACCCAGCTAACAAATGTGGTTCCTTAGTTGTGGGGATGTACAGTATGTGTTTGGTTTCACACTGGCTTTGGGAACGAAGCCATGCGTTTCCTGACTGGTAAAACTGAATGAGAAGAGAATACAAAATGTAGCCTGTTCTGGAAATGTTTGTTTTGAAGCTGCAGGAAGGTTCTGAGAATACTTTACTCTGGTTCCTTGAAAGGTTTCCTGGGACGTTTTGTTAACTCTGTGAAAACGGAAATTATATGTTATTTTGAGTTTTTCTTAATAACTTTCTGAAACTTTCGCTGAATGTTTCAATAAGACTGCTCGCTCATTTAACTTTTTTGAACTCCAAGCACTGATATAAATTAATTTCCTTATGCATTAATCAAGCAAATACATTTATTTTGACACAACAATTAGATTTGAACCAATAATCTTCTGTTTTCTATTCATGGAATTAGCCCACTGCACCATCAGTGCTGTTCAGTTGAGTATGTTTAAACAGACCCCATTTCAAAGGAACCAAGCACATATTAAGATGAGGTACGGCAAATTAGTGGGCGCGGCCAACACACTTAACAAGATAGAGGATAGAGAGTTGTGTTGATGCTGAGAACAGAATGTGCCACGGTTGTCGTCTGGAGATAGAGAGGAGGACCAAGATGCAGCGTGGTCATTTTAATGGCTGAACACTACAAAACAACCGTGAAGCTAATGAACAATCGTGCTGACACAAACACTACACATAGACAATCACCCACAACGACAAAACAGGCTACCTAAATATGGTTCCCAATCAGAGACAACGACTAACACCTGCTTCTGATTGAGAACCATATCAGGCCAAACACAGAAACAGACAAACTAGACATACAACATAGAATGCCCACTCAGATCACACCCTGACGAAACAAAACCTATAAACGTACAAAGCAAACAATGGTCAGGGCGTGACAGAATGTATGTTTTTAAATTACATTCTTACAGTATTCTCTGAACATTACTAGAGGTTTCTTGTGGTTTTTATGGAAAGTTTTCTTAAGGTCCTCGGAACAATTTGAGAACATGACTTTAAATAGAACAATGAGGAAACCTGTATGAAACATTATGCTGAACCACTTACATTTACACAGAATAACATTTTTTCATAAAACATTCTCTGAACTATTTGAGAACATTCCTAATGTAACCATGTTTGAACTTTTGGAAAAAGTTCTGTTAAATAAATTAAATTCACCCCAATGTTTTTTTTGTCAAGTTCCTTAAATGAGACGAGAATGTTCCAAAGCCAAGCAACTGTCCTGCACCATTCGCACAAAGTTGTGGGAGGGTTGTATGCAAAATAACCATAGGACAACCACGCTCTCACCAACTTAGTTCTCAGAACATTATGTGCTAGCTGGGAAACCATCAACTCCCACCTCATGGGTCGGCAAATATCCTAGTGTTTAAGAGCGTTGGGCCAGTAACAGAAAGGCCGCTGGTTTGAATCCCTGACCTGACAAGGTGAAAAATCTGTTATTGTGCCCTTGAGCAAGGCACTTAACCCTAATTGCTTCTGTAGATCCCTCTGGATAAGAGTGTCTGCTAAATGACTAAAATGTACATTTTCTTTTTAAAATTGTTAGTTGAGAAAGTATCGCATTAAATATACAAAAAGTATAACTTGCTCAACTATACATTTACCCCTGCTGAATACTGGTTTTAGATAAAATAGATTTCTGCCTAAACTAAAACACTGGTCGCAATCCAATACACGTCTTACACGCTGCTTGTAAATGTTCATTGTATCTAAAACATTTAACCATGCATTTATGTCACAGTAGCACCATCCTCTATCTAACCTACTCGGAGGACAACAATTGCTGCTCACCCCACACCATAACAGGCCAGTCTGAGAACCTGCCTCCTGACCCTTACTGACCCCTATTTGTCAGGTCACCAACCATCTGGATGTGAAGCAGTCACCGGACGGGGGGGCCTCTGCTCCATCCACTCCATCTCTGACAGCCAGCCTAGCTGCCCTCTGCTCTGCTCCTCTCTCCCCCCCATGGATGCAGCAGGGCCCTGCCTGCCGCTCCTCTCCCAGCCTCTCTCCTTCCTGCTGGGGGTCAGCCTGCCCTGACCTGACCTGACCTGCATCGCTCCAGAGCTGAGTGAGCTGCAGCCGCTGACCACTGAACTGACCACTGACCATCACTAATCATCAAGTGGTTTTGCTCGGCCAGCGTGTCAAGCACGGAGTTCAAAGATCTAGGTCCCATTGAAGCCCTGTTTGATACAGTACAGTGTTAACACACAGCTAGTGTTACAGTATAGATGCTCGCTCCTCTCCAGGTCTCTCTCTATGCGACAGATGACTGGTGCCCTATAACGGGACCGGCGTTGTCAATGGTGACAGATAATTAGCTGTCTTTGTTCTGAGAGGAACCTGATGTGGTTTCTGATGGCCTGCTTCACTGTGGGAAGACTCAAGCCCCCAGCCTGGAACCGTGCTGCTGGAGACTGCATTGTCCCAGTACCACCCAGGGAGACAGGGATACAGAACCGTGGAAGCAGCCTGCCGAACGCTCCCCACACGCAGACAGGAAGAGTTCATCATAAATAAACAAAGTCTGGAATGATAAAAGATCCTTATCGATATATGGCAGGACCATACACAAGGAAGAGACAAAAGCAAACAAAAAATGCCACACAGTTTAGAGAATGCAGACAGACAGCCGCATGTCATGACCTCACTCACTGGTACCCACAAAGGAAGGGAACAGAGAAGAGAATCAGCCATGGAATCTGCAGGACATATCTCTTCTGCTCTCTCTCTCTTTGCCTGCAGAGATCAGTCAGACCATTATTTTCAATCTCTTTCAATAATCACAACCAATAAGATGTAGACAACATAAACTGGACACGAACAGAAAACAAATCAAGATAGGGGAGGTCCACAAGATTTAAAAAAATATTATTTGAAACTATTCGTATTTGACATTAGCTTTTTTCATGGCATTATTTTTCGTGGAAAGCAAACCGAGAAAAAGGCCAGGAAATGTTTTTTCTTTCATGGTGTAACCGTGTCCTTTCACAGTGGATGAGATCATGAGTGGCCAGTCTGTCTTTGTATAACTCTGGCTATGTTTAACACATAGTCTTTCAGGAGTTTAGTTTATTCCCTGATGAGGAAGGCTTTCCAGCAGCGGTTATACTACAGGCCAGCATACAGTACACCCTGATGAGGCAGATAAACTGACTGGGCTGACAGGAAACCATGAGAGGTAAACAACAGACACAAGTACACTACTGTTGGTGCTATTGTCTCTCACATCTATGTCTCATATCATGGGTTGTACATCTCCATTGAATCTTTATGAGATTACACGTTGAATTATTGGATGTTTGAATGACGTGATGCCATGTTGTCATTCTCCAGACCTCTGTGAAGAGAACTGTACTTGAGAGCTGTTCTTCTCTTGAAATGAAAGATGTAAAAATGAAATGAAATGAAAAATGTAAGAGGTTTGTTAGCAGCCTGTGGGCCCTGGTAGAAAATTGCTGCGCTATATAGGGAATAGGGCGCCATTTGGGACATATGAGAAGTCTCCAGCAAACATCTGAGTGGTGTGTGGAACTCTAATTACCGCTGTTAACAGGCTTCCTCCTATCTGCACATTCAGAATTAATCTCATAACGAAACAATTAACAAGCTCCTCTTTTCCGGACTAAAACAGCTGAAGACAGGGGCTGCATTGGCAAGGTTGATCAGTAGTGCCCTCTCGGTCAGTGTATTACATAAAACAGTTGTTTGGTTGGGATCGCTAGCAAACACCATTAGGTGAGGTTGGCTTCCGGAGTTGAAAAATGAATATTGACATCCTGATGGATAGTAGAAGGGAATTGCATTTAGAAGTAGCAATGGCAGGTGTCCTCCAGCTTTCCTCTGCTGCCCAGCTGCTGTCCTCTCAAACACATAACATACATATTATGCATGTGAAGTGAAGTAAAACCATATATTTGACTGAACATAGTAGTTGAAACAGGGGTTGTAGCCTGACAAAAGCCCCTATACTGTGGCCCTCCAGGATAAAGAGTGAAGAACATGTAATTTTAAGTGCTAGTAACTTTTTCCATCAATCCAGTGACACACTCCCAGAGCATTTCCTGGATAACATCATGATCTGATAACATGAAGGCTATACTGATATCAAGAACATGAGTCTGTATGTTTTTTAAATTGAACCTTTATTTAACTAGGCAAGTCAGTTAAGAACAAATTCTTATTCACAATGACAGCCTCCCCCTGGGCCAATTGTGCGCAGCTTTATGGAACACCCAATCACGGCCAGATGTGATGCAGCCTGGATATGAACCAGGGACTGCAGTGACACCTCTTGCTCTGAGAGGCAGTGCCTTAGACCGCTGCGCCACTCAGGAACTCTGTAATCAGAGTATTCTAATGCTGGGCTGAGGTTATGTCCCAAATGGCGTCATTTCCCCTATAAAGTGCACAACTTTTGACCAGGGCCCATTGGGCTCTGGCAAAAAGAAGTGCACAAAACAGGGAATAGGATGGAATGTACCCTAACAAATGCTGCCTCCCACAAACTGCTTATTAAGTACAAGTACTAATAGTGAAACAAGACTTCCACCACTACAGTGTGTTTGGAGTGTGTTAGGATGTCATGGAAACATGTTGAAGAACTGTGCAACAGCAGTTTATTCTCAGTGCTCTAAGGAGGCCCTTGAAGTATACTGATATTCAGTGAATTAGCGTTTTGAAGCGTTAACTACTGACTGTCTGTATAGGTTGAGCCATGGATCACTTCCCCCCAGCTGTTCTTTGGGGCTAATTTGTCCATTCAGCGAACATAGCCATGGAATAGATTTACACATTATACAATTGATTCTTCCTTCTTCCAAAAAGTTTACTAAGTTTACTACCTTCAGAATGTATTCACACTACTCGACTTGTTCCACATTTTGTTGTGTTACAGCCTGCATTTAAAATGGATTAAGTTGAGATGTTGTTACACTGATCTACACGCAATACCCCATTATGTGAAAGTGGAATTATGTTTTTAGAAATGTTTATAAATTAATAACAAATTAAAAGCTGAAATGTCTTGAGTCAATAAGTATTCAACCCTTTAGTTATGGCAAGTCTAAATAAGTTCAGGAGTAAACATGTGCTTAACAAGTCACATAATAAGTTGCATGGACTCAACTTGTCTGCAACAATAGTGTTCAACGTGATTTTTAAATGACTACCTCATCTCTGTACCCCACAAGTACAATTATCTGTAAGGTCCCTCAGTCGAATAGTGAATTTCAAGCACATATTCAACCACAAAGACGAGGGAAGTTTTCCTATGGTTCGCAAATAAGAGCATCTATTGATAGATGGGTACAAAAATAGTCTTGAATATCCCTTGTAACATTGTGCAGTTATTAATTTTACAGCTTGGATAGTGTATCAATAGACCCAGTCACTACAAAGAAACAGGCGTCCTTCCTAAATCAGTTGCCGGAGAGAAAAGAAACCGTTCAGGGAATCCACCATGAGGCCAATGGTGGTTTTAAAACAGTTTACAGAGTTTAATAGCTGTGATAGGAGATAACTGAGGATGGCTCAACAACATTGTAGTTACTCCACAATAAATAATAGATTAAAAAGAAGGAACCCCGTACAGAAAAAATATACAAATAAAAACATGCATCCTGTTTGCAATAATGCAATAAAGTAATACTACCAAAGAATTTGCTAAGAAATTAACTTTTTGTCCTGAATTCAAAGCGTTATGAATGCAAAACCCATCACTGAGTACCACCCTTCATATTTTCAAGAATGGTGGTGACTTCCTCATGCTATGGATATAATTGTCATCTGCAAGGACTAGGGAGTTAAAAAAAAATGGAATAGAGCTAAGCACACGCAAAACCCTAGAGGAAGCTCTGGTTCAGTCTGATTTACAACAGAGACTGGGAGACAAATTCACCTTTCAGCAGGACAATAACCTAAAACACAAGGCCAAATATACACTGGGTTGGCTTACCAAGATGACATTGAATGTTCCTGAGAAGCTTAGTAACAATCATCTTGAAAATCTATGGCAGGACTTGAAAATGGCTGTCTAGCCATGATCATCAACCAACTTGACAGTGCTTGATACATTTTTTAAAGAATAAAGGGCAATATTGTACAATCCAGGTTTGCAAAGCTCTTAGAGACTTACGCAGAAAGACTGTCAGCTGTATTCGCTGCCAAAGGTGATTCCAACAATTTATTGACTCAGTGGGTTGAACAGTTATCTAATCAAGATATATTTGTGTTTTATTTTCCATTAACAAAAAAATATAAACATGTTCTTCCACTTTGACATTGGAGTATTTTGTGTAGATCATTGACAAAAAAAAAATCACAATTGAATGAAGAGTAAATTCACAAAATGAACATCCACTTAAATGGACAATAAAGTCATAGTATCCTATCGTATAACTCATTTTGAGCATGACTTAAAGAAGATTTATTTCTCTAAAGTAACTCATCTGACCTCTGCTTCAACTGTCTTGGAGAACCTGCTGAAACTCTTACCTGGTTCGCACATCTATTTAAAAAATTTTGCTGAGGAGGTTGAAAGATGGTAGTCTCCTAGGTTAGTGCGGACTCAGGCCAGCCCGACCGGAGAAAACAGAACACTGATTTACGTCTCTCCTTTGGCTGTAACTAGGATTTTTGTACAAAGTTAAAGCAATTAGGAATAACTTGTATTTGTTTTTGCAACAACATTCCAGGTTGACAAGTGCTCCCCTGCTGAAAATGTGATCGCCATGTGTGTTTCTCAGGCTTCCTCTATTTTCACAGTCCCTTGTAACATTTGTATCTTTCTACAGACATATTTCTCACGTATTTGATTTATTTTCTTCACTCAAACATATGGAATAAGGTGATACAGTTCACGGTTGTAACTCCCTGACCTGTAAACGGGTCAACTAGTGAGGTAACGTTCTATTTCAGAATCTTCAACGTGCCCTAAAATGTAGCATTCTGTTAAGTCTGCATTAACAGGGCCATAACACATTGTTTGAGACACTTCCATCATAAGCACATAAACACACACACACACACACACACACACACACACACACACACACACACACACACACACACACACACACACACACACACACACACACACACACACACACACACACACACACACACACACACACAATTCCAGCCACAGTGTCACATTGTCAGCCTTTCCCTTAGGAAGATCACTGCTGGTCTACCGTTCATTAATCAGCGATTCATCAACCTAACAGCTGATTCCAGTTTAGAAATTAAACTATACATCTTACAGTGTCATTTTAGACAGTGCAAACAGCAGAGAAAAACTGAAGTAATAGTTTGTGTGGGCCAATTAGTAGAGTCATTTGGAATGAACTTGTCAAAACCAAAAGAAAACCCAATCATTTGGATAACTGTGCTGGTTTCACCAATAACCCATTTCCACCCAAACTGAAACAAAAAAATCCACATTTCAATGTAAATCTGTGGAGTTTCCCTTTTCAGTACGCCAATCAGTCTGTTTGACAGACAGCTCACTGGCTCTGAGCCTACCCACCATCAAATATTTATCATACAAAAACCACCCGCACCCCACATCCCACCCCCTTAAACCAACACTTTCAATCCAACAATGATGTCCATTAGCGAAGCCTTCATCGGGAGCCCCAGAGGACCTGAGTATGTCTACCCTAAGTCCTCCTCACAGTGAGCCTCAATTTTCCTCCAAGCCCCAGGTACACCAGAGCCACTTCACGTTGGATTGTTGAGGAGTTTAGAGAGGGGCTCGTAGAAGAGTTTAAGCTGCCGTCTCTCTCGTCCTGCTCTACTGATCCTTTGTGTGGAGTGCTGTTGGTGAGAGGCAGGGAGGGAGGGGCACATCTCAGCCACTTCCCCTCAGCAGAGAGTACATTCAACAAAAGGCTTTCACTACAGCTCTCAGGCTTCTACTTCAATTATTTAAAAAACACTCAGAATACACAAAAAAACAAGATTTAAAATACAAATACCGTACTTAAATACGCATTTATTTGAAGCAAGATCTGACATCTATTGTTTATTATCAGAGAAAATGTTTTAACTTATAACTGTAACAGTATCATATCAAGGAGGATCATCACAAGGACAAAGAGCTAGACTACAGTATGAATAATAGTAACCATACATACCCACCGTATCTATTCTTATCCATACAGCTGAAACAAAGAAGTTCTTCAAACTGGAGTCCAATTTCCATCTGGAACAAGATTAAATAAGCAAAGCCAGGTCAGCATCCCAAATGGCACCCTATTTACTATATAGTGCACGACTTTTGACAAGAGCCCTATAGGCTCTAAATAGGGAATAAGGTTCCATTTGGACCACTACCCAGACCTTTCTCCCAGTTCCCCCATTGTTGCTCTGTTCTTAGAAGCCCTACTACTCTGATTTCCTGAAAGGCGGAGAGAAAAGGTTTCATTTATCACTGGAGGCCCGGCCTGCCTGCCTGTGTGGTGCAGGTGTCCCTAAGATTCTGTTTCATCCTCTCTTTGCATACTCACCATCTGCTGAGAGACTTTTATGGAAGATCCGATGATTGGAAAGCAATCTTTCTTCCTCTCAACTTTACATTTCAGACTCATGTTTCTGTTCTTTTCTTTGTTTTGTGCAGTAGGTCTACATGGGAGGAAAACAACCTTGAAAATTAACTGTCAAGTGACACAAAACGTACATTTATTTTAAGGTGGATTTAAAAACTTATTGCAATATCCTAATGAGCAACCAAAATGTAGACAACAACCAAACTCTGACTTGGTTTGAGTCACAGGTCAAGATATCACCTGTAGCTATGAACACTGACATTCCTTTGGTGGCAGGAAGCCTAGTGGTTTGAGCATTGGGCTAGTAACCAAAAGGTTGCAAGATCGAATCCCTGAGCTGACAAGGTAAAAATCTGTCGTTCTGCCCCTGAACAAGGCAATTAACCCACTGTTCCGAGGCCATCATTGAAAATAAGAATTTGTTCTTAACTGACTTGCCTAGTTAAATAAAGGTAGAAAAAAAGCTGAACTCTTAAAACTTTTCTTATAGGTGAGGAATTCAATGTATCCAGTCAGATATCTGTTGAATGTCTAACAAAGAACCCCCAGAGGAGTAGCTGCCAAACAAACTTCTTCCATTGTGTAATGTTCTACATCCCAAATAGCACCCTATTTCATACATAGTGCACTACTTTTGACCAAAGGCCTATGGGCACTGTAGTGCACTATATAAGGAATAGGGTGCCATTTAGGACACAACCATGGATGTTCTGTTCCCTTCAGAATACAAAGCTGCCACAGATATCACATTAATCAACACTGACATTCCTCTGTCCAGTATTATTAAGTAAACAGACTGCAAAGCAAAGTAATGCATACAAAGATACTTTACACACACAACACACACATGCGTATGCTCACCTATATATTATGCACACACACACACACACACACACACACACACACACACACACACACACACACACACACACACACACACACACACACACACACACACACACACACACACACACACACACACACACACACGCACGCACACACACGCACACACACACACACGCACACACACACACACGCTGACTTGCACATGAGGTAGTGACTGCAGGTGTTGCCCTGATTTACTGAATTATAATGCTGAAGGGCAGGCTGGTAACAAGGCCCCGTGAGTCAACTGGCTGCATGGATTACCTTCAGCAGCAAAACAACAATTCAGTTCTGAGACTAACCTTGGTTGCATCCCAAATGGCACCCTATTCCAAATACTGTATAGTGCATCACTGCTAGAGAACGATTTGGAAACATATCAACAACATCACTGAAAAATACGCTTTGTGACATATTACTTGTAGTACTTATATAAACGTGTGTCTTTATAAGCGTTCACAAAAACATGGCAAACACGCTTCACTCTCAGGAAAGTGATAATCATCAAACCCTGGTGGATCGTTTGGCTGTTGCACTTTTCCCTGTTTACTGCACTATAATGTTCACTAGCCATGAAGGTTTGCTCTCTCCTTCCTTCCCTCTCTGTTATACTTTAATGTAGTCTAGTATCGCATGCTCTTATATTCTCACACTGACGCCATGTTTTCAACCTTGGTTTAGCACCAAGTGGCTCATCATTGGCTTGTCTAGGACCTTATGTGTTCAGTTAAATCTATGAAAGACCTATTCATTCCAATAGGATAACCACAGTGCCAATTCATTTTTTTTGTTGCCAATAACAGGGACATTTTTTTCTTTAGAGGAAAAGCCCTTTCCTTGCACCACACAGCCACACTCAAACAACCTCACTGTGCAAGAAAATGTAGGTAATGTGCTCATAAAATACCAAAATATCTGTTTACATTGGATGTGTAAAATGCACAGGTATTGTGCGCTATAAATTAGCCAGGGCTGTTTTTAATTTAACAGGCTGCAACTGTTCTCGTCTGCAGTTCATTCCACGGGTCTAGTGTAGCATTGACATTTATTGGAGAGGAGGAAAAACACACATTGAGTTTTCTCTATACCCTTGAAACAACCTTGGACTGTCTGACTACAGTAGGTCCAGCTAATTACTGTTGCCATGTCTTAGGCTACAAACTGTCATTTGTATTGCTGACTGCGCCAACTGACAACATGCCTCCAGTGCAACCCTGTTTAGTAATGCCCTGAGGTGCTTTATTTCGTAACATTGCAGTTTGTTTTGGTGCAAGAGACAATGCTTCGCTTATTATACGTAGTGGCAGGCAATGTACCTTAGGTTTACTGACCTTTTTCTTGACACTAGTAAGTGCTAGCTATAGGATCTATTGAGGATTTTCTCTCCAATTACCAGATATGAGCTTGATAACTGTTCAAGCTATCAACCCAACGCTCTGAGATTTTTTTTACCCCATGTTGTTTCCTCAAGTTGTGTAAGAGATATGGCTTTCCATTTCTCATTGAGCCTGCGGGAAGGATAAGGACCGTTTTTATAGTGTGAGAGGTGAATAGGACACAGACTTGAGCCAGGCGGGTTTAAGAAGAAGGTGGAAAAAGCTCCACCATTTTGAATAAGTTATTCACACATCCATCCTCTTCACTGAAGCATTGCATCAATGTATACTATTATGATATAGAGCAGACCTGTGAATTATCCTATACATTTCACCTTCCCTTTCCATTTGACTGAGATTGGTGCAAAGTTCAGCTATTCCCCTGTGCTCTGTGGTTGCCTTTGATAGAATGAATGAGTCCAGATGTAAATTCATGGAGACAGACAGGCCGATTCCCTGGAGACCAATAAACACTGAAACACGAGCACCATTGATCTGCAACATCAGACAGGATCTCCGAGCATGAGAACGTAGCTAGCTCGCTCAATCAATACCATCAACCAGCAAATAATGCTTTAAATGCTGTAATTGAATGCAGAAAAGTTTTAGAAGTTTCAAAAGTTTTAGAACACCTACTCCTTCAAGGGTTTTTCTTTATTTTACTATTTTTTACATTGTAGAATATTAGTAAAGACATCAAAACTATGAAATAACACATATGGAATAATGTAGTAACCAAAAAAGAGTTAAACAAATCAAAATATATTTTATATTATCTCAGCCAGCTTCACCTGAAATGCTTTTCCAACCATCTTGAAGGAGTTCCCATAAATGCTGAGCACTTGTTGGCTGCTTTTCCTTCACTCTGCGGTCCGACTCATCCCAAACAATCTCAATTTGGTTGAGGCCAGGGGATTGTGGAGGCCAGGTAATCTGATGCAGCACTCCATCACTCACCTTCTTGGTAAAACAGCCCTTACACAGCCTGTCATTGTCCTGTTGAAAAACAAATGATAGTCCCACTAAGCCCAAACAAGATGGGAAGGCGTATTGCTGTAGAATCCTGTGGTAGCCATGCTGGTTAAGTGTGCCTTAAATCCTAAATAAATCACAGACAGATTCACCAGCAAAGCACCCCCACACCATAACACCTCCTCTTCCATATTTTACGGTGGGGAAATACAAATGTGCAAATCATCCGTTCACCTACACCGCACCTCACAAAAACATGGCGGTTGCAACCATAAATCTCCAATTTGGACTCCACATTTCCACCGGTCTGATGGACATTGCTCATGTTTCTTGACCCAAGCAGGTCTCTACTTCTTATTGGTGTCCTTTAGTAGTGGTTTCTTTGCAGCAATTCGATCATGAAGGCCTGATTCACAAGATCTCCTCTGAACAGTTGATGTTGAGATGTATCTGTTACTTGAACTCTGTGAAGCTTATCCTATGCAGAAGAGGAAACTCTGGGTCTGGATTGACTGACCTTCATGTGTTAAAGTAAGACCCAGTAATTCTGGGTCTTCCATTCCTGTGGCGGTCCTCTTGAGAGCCAGTTTCATTATAGAGCTGCACTTGAAGAAAAATTCAAAGTTCTTGAAATGTTCCGTATTGACTGACCTTCATGTCAGTAATAATGGACTGTCATTTCTCTCTGCTTATTTGAGCTGTTCTTGCCATAAAATGAACTTGGTCTTTTAACAAATAGGGCTATCTTCTGTTTACTCCCCGACCTTGCCACAACGCAACTGATTGGCTCAAGCGCATTAAGAAATAAATAAATTCCACAAATGAAGTTTTAAGAAGGCACACCTGTTAATTGAAATGCATTCCAGGTGGCTACCTCGTGAAGCTGGTTGTGAGAATGGCAAGAGTGTGCAAAGCTGTCATCAAGGCAAAGGGTGGCTATTTGAAGAATCTCAAATATAAAATATATGTAATTTATGTAATTTTTACCCCTTTTTTATTCCCAATTTCATGCTAACGATCTTACATTTACATTTACATTTAAGTCATTTAGCAGACGCTCTTATCCAGAGCGACTTACAAATTGGTGAATTCACCTTCTGACATCAGTGGAACAGCCACTTTACAATAGTGCATCTAAATCATTTAAGGGGGGGTGAGAAGGATTGCTTTATCCTATCCTAGGTATTCCTTGAAGAGGTGGGGTTTCAGGTGTCTCCGGAAGGTGGTGATTGACTCCGCTGTCCTGGCGTCGTGAGGGAGTTTGTTCCACCATTGGGGGCCAGAGCAGCGAACAGTTTTGACTGGGCTGAGCGGGAACTGTACTTCCTCAGTGGTAGGGAGGCGAGCAGGCCAGAGGTGGATGAACGCAGTGCCCTTGTTTGGGTGTAGGGCCTGATCAGAGCCTGGAGGTACTGCGGTGCCGTTCCCCTCACAGCTCCGTAGGCAAGCACCATGGTCTTGTAGCGGATGCGAGCTTCAACTGGAAGCCAGTGGAGAGAGCGGAGGAGCGGGGTGACGTGAGAGAACTTGGGAAGGTTGAACACCAGACGGGCTGCGGCGTTCTGGATGAGTTGTAGGGGTTTAATGGCACAGGCAGGGAGCCCAGCCAACAGCGAGTTGCAGTAATCCAGACGGGAGATGACAAGTGCCTGGATTAGGACCTGCGCCGCTTCCTGTGTGAGGCAGGGGCGTACTCTGCGGATGTTGTAGAGCATGAACCTACAGGAACGGGCCACCGCCTTGATGTTAGTTGAGAACGACAGGGTGTTGTCCAGGATCACGCCAAGGTTCTTAGCGCTCTGGGAGGAGGAAACAATGGAGTTGTCAACCGTGATGGCGAGATCATGGAACGGGCAGTCCTTCCCCGGGAGGAAGAGCAGCTCCGTCTTGCCGAGGTTCAGCTTGAGGTGGTGATCCGTCATCCACACTGATATGTCTGCCAGACATGCAGAGATGCGATTCGCCACCTGGTCATCAGAAGGGGGAAAGGAGAAGATTAATTGTGTGTCGTCTGCATAGCAATGATAGGAGAGACCATGTGAGGTTATGACAGAGCCAAGTGACTTGGTGTATAGCGAGAATAGGAGAGGGCCTAGAACAGAGCCCTGGGGGACACCAGTGGTGAGAGCGCGTGGCGAGGAGACAGATTCTCGCCACGCCATCTTGTCTCAACCCTGCAACTCCCCAACGGGCTCCGGACAGGCGAGGGTCGAGTCATGCTTCCTCCGAAACATGACCCGCCAAGCTGCGCTTCTTAACACCCGCTCGCTTAACCCGGAAACCAGCTGCACCAATGTGTCGGAGGAAACACCGTTCAATTGACCACAAAAGTCAGCCCAGCCCTCCACAAGGAGTCACTAGAGTGCAAAGAGCCAAGTAAAGCCCCCCCCCCCAGCCAAACCCTCCCCTAACCCGGGCCACACTGGGCTAATTGTGCGCCGCTCTATGGGACTCCCGGTCATGGCCAGTAAATGACACAGCCTGGGATTGAACCCCAGGCTTTAGTGACGCTGCAGCACAGCGATGCAGTGCCTTAAACTGCTACGTCCATCGGGAGACCTGGCAATATAATCTTTATCCTAGCAATGGGCTGTTTCCCTAATGGCACCCTATTCTCTATTTATGCAGTATGTTTTGGCACTATGTGCCCTGGACAAAAGTAGTACACTAAATACTGAATAGGGTGCCATTTGGGACATTACCATATTGCCAACACACGGGCCATGGTTGTCTTGTTCCATGTGTACAGAGAGCCAGCGACGTCTCCAGGCATTAGAAGCCTGCTGCCTGGTCAGTGATTGACGGTGACTAGTGATGAGAGCTACTACCACAGGATGCTAAGTGGCCTTGGAGAGCCTCAGCCTAATGCCTACACTACATTCAATTACACCACCCACTCCCTGTATACTGTGTCCCAAATTGCACTCTATTCCCTATGTAGAGCACTACTTTTGACCAGTAAAGGTCAAAAGTAATGGTGACTAGTGACATAGAGAATAGGGTGCAATTTAGGATGCATCCTTGGTCATTGCCCTGCCAATTAAACCAGGAATCATTCGAGTAATTAGGGGGACTATTTCTCAGGGCAGGATTGTTAATGCACTGAAAAAAACAGGACAAGGTGGGCTGTCAGATTTACAAAAACATATTATGTGTGATTTACGCAAACATGTTTAGTTTCTCCTCTCACCGAGATTTCATTGCTTGCAATCTATGCAACATGAAGCTAAATCAGATCTACTAGTTTGAATCATGTAGGGGGAGTGTGAACCAATAAAGTTAATTCATGATGAGTAATGAGGAACAATTCAAACCGCGCGAGAGAAGAATCTTCCAGATGAATGCTGGAGCGTTAGTGAAGAAGACAGTACCTAGAATTTTGGTCAAGGTAAGCATGGTGATTGATTTAATTCATCGTTTTTCTGTGTGGTTATAATCAGAATTGTAAGCAGTAATGTTATTAGTGATTGCTCCATATCCTCATTTTGTGCTCGAGTCTGAAACATATTTGCCTCTCAGCTAAAGGTAAAAGACGATGTTGCCAGCTTGCTTCTATGACCAGTAAAACTGGACAAGGTCAAGATTTACATTTTGTGCTCGAGTGATTTACATTTTGTGCTAACTAATGCTTTGGTGCTTTACAGCAGCATTTAGTGCGCCATTTTTCTTTTCATGTGAGGTGAAAGTAAAAAAATGTCAAAGTTAATGTATTTGCATCAAACTGACATAAAAAAATCCATATTTGAGATCTAATGATTATATACCTAATCCTATGAGATTGGTACATTCATGCAGTTTAACAGTTTGCCCATGGCTGCTTCCATGTTGTAACATGTGGTGCAAAGGTGACAGACTTATTGAAATGGGATGTGGAGTTAATTTTTTCACTACTTTATATTATCGGTGTCCATTTATCAATACATTTAATAATGATTTGTCAAAAATAAAACCAATTTAATGTAGGTTTCATTAAGTACTAAGGTTAGTGGAATCAGGCGCAGAGAGCAGGTACAGTAATAGACAGTTTATTCTCCGATGTACAAACGACGGTCAACCCAACACACGGGTGAATGATCCAACACAGAAACATAAAATGACCGGAGAATAAAAACCACAAACATGACATGAAGACAAAACAAGGGCGGGACAACCTACTACATATACAGACACTAATTAACTAAACTACACACAGGTGAAACCAATCAGACAAAACCAACAGGCAAACGAAAAAGGGATCGGTAGTGGCTAGTAGGACGGTGATGACGACCGCCGAGCACCACCCGAACAGGCAGGAGAGCCAACCTCGGCGGTAGTCGTGTCAGTAGGTGCATATGAGTGAATGCATGCATAAATCAATAGATAATTTAATCAAGTATTTCATAATGAAAAAAATAATAATTTCATGAACAAAATGTATATTTACAGGTCCATGGTGTTTGCCTACTACATGTGTGCTGCTTTGTCTACCCATTCAAATGCTATATAGTGTTGGTGAGTGTTGTTATCAGAGGTTGTTTTAATAACCCTCCAAAATATTGCTAGGAATGTCAGTCTTTAGGTCTTATTTTATCTTTATTTAACTAGGCAAGTCAGTTAAGAACAAATTCTTATTTCCAATGACGGCCTAGGAACAGTGGGTTAACTGCCTGTTCAGGGGCAGAACGACAGATTTGTACCTTGTCAGCTCAGGGGTTTGAACTTGCAACCTTCCGGTTACTAGTCCAACACTCTAACCACTAGGCTACCCTGCTACATCTGTTCTCTTCTTTTCAGTGTCGTGTGAATGTGGAAATGTAAGGGGTGTTCCGAATTGGTGTCAAGTAGGTCCTAACTTTTGCATCATTACAAGTTAAAGCACCCACATTATGGTCGTACTGTCCGTTACCCATGGACATACATTGACTGTCCATGTGCATTTAGGCCTTAATTGTTCACCAAAGTACACATCAGAGGTTTCTAAAAATCTAACTTTGAAATGTTCCTTCACTGTATGTGGAGGATGGAAAAACCAGTTTGAAATAAAACTGGAAAACTACCTCACTCGCCTGAGAAGACTGGGATGTCCAGGGGTGACGATAAACTCTGAGAAACACAAACCTGCAGGGAAGTCAAGTGCAGCCTATGGTGTTAAAAAGCCAAAGAGAGCAGAAGTGAACGTTTTCCCCACATATCCCGCAGGAGAAACAGAAGAGAGCCTTGAGGAAATGCGGAAAGCTCTACTGTACGATGTGAAGAAAAGGAACAACGGAGACACAGTGAAGTTCAAAATGGAGAAGACAGGACACATGAAGTTGTCCATGACGCACCCATGGTAGAAGACTCCATGGCAAGATGGCCTGCGCTCTTTGAAGTCATTGAGATAAATTGGCCATGCTTGTCTTATTGTTGATGTATTGAGTATGTTATTTGGGATTTGTTGGTGAAGGTAGAAGATTGTTATCCCTCAGCTTGCCACATAAGTGAGCCTTATTCAGAGTTCTCACCATTTGTGCTGACGGCGTAGTTATTTCTCTCTATGGAGAACCCTCTAGATTGCTGCTTGTGTGATCATCTCCAGTCTATTTTCCTTTCTGCGGTTTTTAATATAATTTGTTGAACTACTATTTTCAGATCAATGTTGCGTTTAAGCGAATCACCACAACCCCACTCCAGTGCAAATTTCTTTCTCAACTTGATATACACTCAGATAACCTGCTGAAGTTGTTCTGAAGAAGAGGAAGACAGCTGGGCAGAAGACTCATATCAACCATGGCACCTATGGCTAATGTAAGAATTCCTTATGCTTCAAAGACACATTCACATGTGGGTTCTACACCAAAAGTTGACTGGGCTTCAAAATAAGACATACATTTAAAAATCCTTCTCTTTTCTTAAAATAGCAACATAGATGTCGGATGAGAGTGCATCATAAATGGAGTGTCTTTGTATATGGGTGAAGACCCAGAAAACCTTGTTCAGGAATGTTAATAGATTGTTAATAGATTGAAGTGTTTCCATCTTCTGTCCTTTTATCTTTCTCTTCCTCTCCTTTTCCATTCCACCATCATATTCTATCACTAGCTATTCTATTACTGTGTCATCTCCTCTGTCTTACGTCTTATTTTATTAGCGGTTAGATGCACTCTTTTTCAAATTGGTTATGTCTCAAATGTAATCTGAATAGAATGGAAATCTTGGTTAGAACAAGATGTGTGCGTACTGGTAGCGAAGTCAGGTGCAGGAGAACAGAGATTTGTGAACAGGCGCACACTTTATTAGGCAAAAGTGCAAAATGCGCAGAACAGTCACAAGAATTATGTTTTAACAATGAACATCTTCGTGAAAAATAACACGGAAAAAACAAGCCAGTCTGGCGCATCAACAATACACACGTAACACAAACAATCTTACACAAAGACATGATGGGGAACAGAGGAATAAATACATGTAGATTGATTGGGGAATGAAAACCAGGTGTGCAGGGAACAAGACAGAACAAATGGATACATGACAAATGGAGCGGCGATGGCTAGAAAGCCGGTGACGTCGCTTGCCAGAGCCGACTTCGGCGGAAGTCGTGACAGAACCACTTAATTTTAACCTTGTAATAGGCGGTGTTTAAATATTACCAGCAGTTCTTGATTTAGTTGACACTTAAAAGGACTTCAGTCTTGATTTATTTCTGTCTGTATCATGCTCTTATGATTCATGAGCTGTACTTTTTGCAATTTAGAGTTCCAAACTGTAAACACTTCATTGATGAATGATTCATTTCGTTTGATTCACAAGTTTTGCCTTTGTGTCTTGTTCAGGGCATGGATGAAGAGTCCACCAAGGCAGCCATTGAGGACACTACTGTGGGGATCTACATTATCAAAGACCATGCCGCAAGTAAGGAACCAGAGGACACTGGAATTGTCCTTGAAGGCATCAAGGTGCTGTAGGATCTGGGCAACGTAGCATTTGCTGTTGCAATGCTGTTTTGCCTCATGTGCTGTATGCCATGAACCTCAGTTACCCTACTGAGCTCCGCTACACCTTAAGTCTTTCAGAAGGTTTTTATGGAACTGAATGGGGAAAACTTTCTAACAAAGCTGTTACATTTAAAAACAGGCTGTTTCAGTGAGCTGTTTTGTGTGTTTCAGACTATGTTGTGTTTCACACTGTATGTTGAACTTGTTAGATTTTTCACAAAAACTCAAAACAGTATGTCCAAAGATGGAGCTCTCGTGATTTTGTTAGATATTTTTTACTGTGTTTTGAGTAGAAGCCCTTCATTTTCTTTGCTGCTTATGGATAAAGTTCCGTTTCAATTTGTAGTGACTTTTAGTCAATAGAATTAACATGCACCAATATGTACACATACCTACCTCATTCTTTGTCTGTTACTCCTTATGAAAAATAAATACCTAAGTTTTTAACAAAATGCATCAGAGAGAGTGCCCAATCATTGTTAGGATGACTGTTTTTTATACAGATATATAGCCTACATTAGTTTGATTTAGACCTGTGCAATTCATTGAACACTGAATGTCAGTGAATGGACCATTGTTATTTCAAACCGCCGAACCGTTTAGCTTTCTTTGTCACTGATGCAAATGGCCTCTTGCTCCTTGATTACGCATCTTTTCCATGTACTTTAAATTTCACTATTCATTTTTGTAAATACAAACACTAAGGTAGAAAATGGCAGCATTACATCTTGTGCTTACGTTAATAATTATGTAGAACCTTGTCCATAATATAAATGATGGACAAAGTTCTACATAATTATGAGTAATATTATCAATAAAATAATGTTTTATTAAGTAGTGATCAGGTTTAGGGAACATGATCAAATCCATTTGAAGCTACACATTTCATTTAAAATTAGCTTTACCAAATCATGTTAAATTGATTATGTTCCATTACAATGCATTTACTTCAACAAATTATATTTGCTTGACACAAAAAATAAGTAAACTGAAAAAGAAAAAAATGGTGTTTATCTGACATGTTTCATTCATGTGGAACCGATGTACACATTTGAATTAAGTCAATTCAAAGCACCATTTTTTTCAGTGTGCTTTGGCTAGGGCCCGGGTTAATTATCTAGGTCTCTGATGAACATGCTCCTTCATTTTCCTGCCTGGATGTCCAAGGGGAGTTTTCTGTGTTGACATCATGATACACGCTGGAAACACATTAGCTCCCTCTGAAACCATTGAAAGCAGTACACCATCATGTCTTCTCCAGCGTTGTCCTCTCATGATAATGACAAACGTGTCCCCCTTCAAAAAAAAGATACATGCACGGCTTTGCCGATTTTTTTTATTTTTTTTCATTTTTTAAATTTTTATTTTTAAATATTTTATTTATTTATTTTTATATATATATATTTTTTTTTGTATTTTATTTATTTAAATTTTTTATTTTAATGATAGTACTTTCTCATTTCAAAATAGTTTGTTTAAGAAATAAATGGTCTAGAAGCAGGCCCACACTTAGCCATAATCCTCAATTTCATGTTGTGTTCCCAGTGGTGTAACGACAGAGAGAACAATGTTTCTGTTTTAGAGCTCAGGGATTCTTAGATGGGACAATCTCAACTTTTCCCCCACAAATTGTTACATCTACTCCCCCTCTCTCCGGTGTTCGACAACATCGGTTTACTAATCACTGGCTTTGACAACCATCACGAATACCTGGCATAATCGTTACGGGCACCTGTGCCTCATTAGACACACCTGGACTCCATCACTTCACTGGTTACGGCTATGGAAGAGGTTCTTCCCAGTCTTCAATGTCTCGAACATACCTGAGAGGCATTGCCTTCAACTAGCGGAGGATACTCTGCCACCAGTTGACCCAGCGAGCTAGCACACCAGTCCATTCAGCAGTCTGCCCAGGTCAGCGATGCCCGTTTGTCAATCCTGGAAAAATATGACGGAACCACATCTAAATGCCGTGGCTTCCTACTCCAGTACTCTTTCTATTTTGAGAATGAGAGGTCCAAGGTCGCCACAGTTATTTCTCTGCTGACTGGGCAGGCTTGGGGTGGGCTACGGCCGTCTGGTAGAGAAGAGAGGAGGAGATGGCTTCGTATGAGTGGTTCTTGGCTCTGTTCAGTGGTATCTTCGATCATCCACCGGAGGGCAGAGAGGGGGGTGAGCACCTACTCCAACTACATCAGGATGACCAGACCACTGCCGAGTATGTGCTCACCTTCCGGGCAGCAGCAGCATCCAGCGGATGGAATGAGCCAGCGCTCCTTATGCTATTCAGAAGAGGTCTGCGCGAGGAGATCCAGACGGAACTGGCATGTCGAGATGACAATTGGACGCACTCATCGCGATGGCCATCTGTCTGGATAACCTACTTTGGAAGCGTCGGTACCCTCATCACTTCTCTCCCTCCCTCAGTGAACACACTGTATCAGAGCCTGAACCCACAGAGGTAGGTGTCACCTGCCTCCCTGCTGAGGCAGGTGACACCATCTCATGGTCGAGGATGAAAATCAGGATCTAGGCAGCCGAATGCCAGAGGACCTGCTTTCCCCTGTGATTCCATGTGGGTTGAGTGTCCTGTGGTTGCCCTTCAGCCCAACATCCCGGAGGTATACCAGGACCTGTCTCCCTCCTCATTGCTCCTGCTACTATCCCATAGACCTGCTTGCAGGATCTGCGCCTACCCTCTGTCGGTGGCTGAAACCCAGGCCATGGAGGAGTACATCCATGAGGTTTCATCCGCACGTCTACATCTCCCACGTCTGCAGGCTTCTTCTTCGTGGCAAAGAAGGATGGAGGATTACACCCGTGTATTGATTTCCGAAGGCTAAATGAGATCACCACCAAGTATTGTTGCCCTCTCCCGTTGGTGCCGGCAGCCATCGAACAGCTCCGCGGGGCCCGTTTCTGTACCAAATTGGACCTGCGGAGTGCATACAATCTCATTCGCATCGATGGAGGGGATGAATGGAAGACAGGTTTCAGCATGATGTCTGGTCACTATGAGTACTTGGTGATTCATTTTGGGAGACCTGGCCAAGAAGGCAGAAACAATCAATACATTACATAATTAAAACATACAACAATACAATACAACAACATGATCCAGCCTAAAAAAAGCATTTACACTCCTCTGTAACAGAGTCTCCCATCAATATTTTAAATTCCTTCAGTGGCACTAACATATCTAGATGAAGCATGGATTGTAGATTATTCCATGTGTCTGGTGCACAAGAAGAAAAGGCAGTCTTGCCTAATACTGTGAATGTCCTGGCGACTTTAAGTAGCAACCACCTAGCAGACCGGGTATGGTAACTGCTGGTGGTGAAGGAGACCAGACTACAGAGGTAAAGAGGGAGTTTACCCAAATGGGCTTAGTAGATTAACACATACAAATGTATCTTTCTGCGCATATGTGAGGCCCAACCTACAATTTGGTACAATGTGGAATGGTGGGTGAGTGACTAGGTATTTGTAATAAAGCGCATGGATGGATGCATGATAAATCAAGTCCAGTCTCTGTAAGACAGAGGAGGTTGCATGCATATACAACAAGTCACCATAATCAATTACAGAGAGAAAAGTGGTCTGAACAAGCTTCTTTCTAGCCATAAGCGGGGAGCAAGACTCATTACGAAAATAAAAACCCAATTTCAATGTAAGCTTTGTCACAAGATAAACCACATTAACTTTTTGTAGGATAACACTTTTTCAATAGATTAGCTACCAGATGTGACAATGCTAACACTGTGGCAGAGTTCTAGCTCTGGTAAAGGTCATGAATTTAGTTTTTTGTACATTCAAGACCAGTTTGAGACCATAAAGGAAGGCCTGCAGTGACTGAAAAGCAGTCTGGAGCCTGAACCAGAGAAGGAACACATGAATATATGACTGTATCATCTGGATATAGATTTAACTTTGCTGGTTGCATCCCATTTCCCAAATCATTAACAAAAATTGAGAACAACACAGGAGCTAAAATGGAACCCTGGGGCACACCTCTATTAATCTCAAGAAAGCTAGACTTGTGATTGTCAGTATTTGCACATTGGGTTCTGTTTAACAACTTACAGCCCCTTCACTGAGACCAATGTTTCTGAGTCGAGCTAGCCTCAATTCATGTTCTACTGAATCAAAGGCCTTTGATAAATCCACAAACAGAGCAGCACAATGTTGCTTTTTATCAAGTGCATTAATTATGTCATTTGCCACTGCCATAGCTGCAGATGTGGTGCTGTGCCCCGATCTAAAGTCAGACTGAACCCCGCTCAACATGTTCTTTTCAATTAAGACATTTTTTAACTGAGTTCACTAGGGATTCATATACTTTGGCCAGGATAGGGAGTTTAGAGATGGGACAATAGTTATTAGCATCTGAGGGATCTCCACACTTTAGCAGCGGGAAGACATAAGCTTATTTCCAAACGCTGGGTATGGAATTGGCCAAGAGACTCAAGTTGAAAATGTGAGCCACAGGTTCAGAAATAATACCAACTGCTAGCTTTATGGTGTACTGTAGGGGTCCAGGTTTTCTGGATTTGCAGTCTTTCTAGTGTCTATAGCCTTTAGTGGTTTATAGACCTTAGTATAAGAAACAGGCTCAACGTTCAAATGCTTCACGAGGGCATATTTTATAGTCGACTGTAACAGAGTTTACATTAGAGGCCTGGGCCCCACCAACTGAACCAGCAGATATGAAGTGCTTGTTAAAAACCCCTACAATATCGGCTTTATCCTTCACTTCATTATAATCCATCATTAATGGCCAGGAAGGCCAGAGGAAACATTAGAACCTGACACTGATTTCATTAGCTTCCAGAACTTGGTAGGGTTGTTTAGGTTCTCTGTGACTGCATTTAAATAGTAATCTGATTTGGACTTCCTGATCAATCCTGTGCATTTCTTTCTTAGCGCTCTGACAGAGGCCCAGTCAACAGGAGCATTTGAATGTCTAGCTTGAGCCCAAGAGATATTTCTCTTTCTAATGAATTCTGCCAAGTTATCTGAAAACCAGGGATTGTCCCTTCTACTGATTCTAAATTTCTTCACAGGGGCATGCTTATCACAAATCGAGACAAGTTTCATATAAAAATCCCAGGCAGTGTCAACATGGAGAATCAGACTTACTCTGTCAATATTATGGTACAGTTCATGTAAGAACGCTTACTCATCAAACTGTCTAAAATGTCTTTGGCTTTGGCTTTTGTATTTCTAATACAAGCAATTTCACAGTGACCACTGGCATCATTACAGAATATCCCTGTCGATGTGTATTTGAAAGGGGGATTCGTTCGAAAAACGTCCAATAGCGTTGATTTGTTAGGTGCTCCGGGATTCGGTCTTGTAGGCACATTAACTAAATGAGCGAGATTCAGAGAGTCACACAGTTCTTTAAAAGAGTCTGATACAGATGAAAGCATGTAACAGTTCAAATCTCCTAAAATAATGAATTTGGGGTCATTTAACTTGTGCAGGACATCAGAAGAGAGTTTAGTGTGTCTCCTGATGCCGAGGGCGGTCTGTAGCAGCCAACTACAGTGATGTGGGAGTCCTTATATACGTTCACTTTAACCGCAAGCGTTTCAAAATGTTTGCCTTTGGTAATCGAGAGAATTTCAGAGGTGATAAACTCGGATTTCACATAAATTGCAACTCATCCGAACCGTTCTAAAAACAGCGTATCCATCAATAGAAATCAAGTTATTTGACACTGATTTTTTTAACCAAGTTTCTGATAAAACCATTACTTCTGCATTTGTCGTTTTGGCCCATACTCTAATCACGTCTATTTTTGGAAATAGACTTGTGACATTAACATGCAAGAGGCCAAAACCTGCTCTGTTTTTAAAATCATAGGGAATCGGAATTCCTGACATTTAATCCCAGTAAAACTCCCTGTCTTAGGTCAGTTAGGTTCACCACTTTATTTTAACAATGTGAAATGTCAGAATAATAGTGGAGAGAATTATTTATTTCAGCTTTCATTTCTTTCATCACATTCCCAGTGGGTCAGAAGTTTACATACACTCAATTAGTATTTGGTAGCATTGCCTTTAAATTGTTTAATTTGGGTCAAATGTTTTGAGTAGACTTCCACAAGCTTCCCACAATAAGTTGGGTGAATTTTGGCCCATTCTTCCTGACAGAGCTGGTGTAACTGAGTCAGGTTTGTAGGCCTCCTTGCTCACACACACTTTTTCAGTTCTGCCCACAAATTTTCTATAGTATTGAGGTCAGGGCTTTGTGATGGCCACTCCAGTACCTTGACTTTGTTGTCCTTAAGCCATTTTGCCACATCTTTGGAAGTATGCTTGGGGTCATTGTCCATTTGGAAGACTCATTTGCGACCAAGCTTTAACTTCCTGACTGATGTCTTGAGAAGTTGCTTCAATATATCCACATAATTTTCCTGCCTCATGAAGCCATCTATTTTGTGAAGTTCACCAGTCCCTCCTGCCGCAAAGCACCCCCACAACATGATGCTGCCACCCTCGCGCTTCACAGTTGGGATGGTGTTCTTCGGCTTGCAAGTCTCCCCCTTTTTCCTCCAAACATAACAATGGTCATTATGGCCAAACAGTTCTATATTTGTTTCATCAGACCAGAGGACATTTCTCCAAAAAGAACGATCTTAGTCCCCATGTGCAGTTGTAAACCGTAGTCTGACTTTCTTTATGGTGGTTTTGGAGCAGTGGCTCCTTCCTTGCTGAGCGGCCTTTATGTCAATATAAGACTTGTTTTACTGTGGCTATAGATACTTTTGTACCTGTTTCCTCCAGCATCTTCCCCAAGTCCTTTGCTGTTCTTCTGGGATTGATCTGCACGTTTCTACCCAAAATACGTTGACCTCAAGGAGACAGAACTCGTCTCCTTCCTGAATGGCTGCGTGGCTGTTTGTACAGATGACGGTGGTACTTTCAAGCGTTTGTGTCACGTTCTGACCTTTATTTCCTTCGTTTTGTCATTATTTAGTATGGTCAGGGCGTGAGTTGGGGTGGGCAGTCTGTTTGTTTTTCTATGATTTGGGTATTTCTATGTTTCGGCCTAGTATGGTTCTCAATCAGAGGCAGGTGTCATTAGTTGTCTCTGATTGAGAATCATACTTAGGTAGCCTGGGTTTCACTGTGGTTTGTGGGTGATTGTTCCTGTCTCTGTGTTTGCACCAGATAGGGCTGTTTTGAGTTTTCACATTTCTTGTTTTGTTAGTTTATTCATGTATAGTGTCTTTTTAAATTAAACATGAATAACCACCACACTGCGTTTTGGTCCGCCTCTCCTACAAGTAAAGAAAACCGTTACAGAATCACCCACCACAACAGGACCAAGCGGCATGGTGACAGGCAGCGGCAGCAGGAGCAGCGAAAGGAGGAATGGACATGGGAAGACGTTTTGGATGGCAAGGGTTGTTACACTTGGGAGGAAATACTGGCTGGAAGAGATCGCCTCCCATGGGAATAGGTGGAGGCACTTAGGAGAGCAGAGGCACCCGGAGAGAGGAGCCGGCGATACGAAGGAACACGGTTGGCAAGAAAGCCCGGGAGTCAGCCCCAAAAATGTATTGGGAGGGGGCTCACAGGGAGTATGGCGACGCCAGGTAGGAGACCTACGCCAACTTCCTGTGCTTACCGGGGGGCTAGAGAGACCGGGCAGGCAGTGTGTTATGCTGTGGTGCGCACGGTGTCGCCCAGTGCGGGTGCATAGCCCGGTGCGGTACATACCAGCTCCGCGTATCGGCCGGGCTAGAGTGAGCATCGAGCCAAGTGCCATGAAGCCGGCTCTACGCATCTGGTCCCCAGTGCGTCTCCTTGGGCCGGCTTACATGGCACCAGCCTTGTGCACGGTGTCCCCGGTTCGCCTGCATAGCCCAGTGAGGGCTATTCCACCTCGCCGCACTGGCAGGGTGACCGGGATCAATCAACCGGGTAAGGTTGGGCAGGCTCGGTGCTCAAAAGCTCCAGTGCGCCTGTACGGTCCGGTCTATCCAGTACCACCTCCACACACCAGCCCTCCGGTGGCAACTCCCCGCACCAGGCTTTCTGTGCATGTCCTCGGCCCAGTACCACCAGTGTCAGCACCACGCATCAGCCCTACAGTGCGCCTCGCCTGTCCAGCGCTGCCGGAGCCTTCCTCTCCAGTGTTGCCGGAGCTTCCCGTCTGCCCAGTGCCGCCAGTCTGCCCAGCGCCGCCAGTGCCGCCAGTCTGCAAGGAGCCGCCAGTCAGCCAGGGGCCGCCAGTGCCGCCAGGGGCCGCCAGTGCCGCCAGTCAGCCAGGGGCCGCCAGTCAGCCCAGAGGCGCCAGAGCCCCTCAGCCCAGAGCCCCTGCCCTTCTGTCCAGAGCCTCCACCCCTCTGTCCAGAGCTTCCGCCCCTCTGTCCAGAGCTTCCGCCCCTCTGTCCAGAGCTTCCGCCCCTCTGTCCAGAGCTTCCGCCCCTCTGTCCCGAGCTTCCGCCCCTCTGTCCCGAGCTGCCCCTCAGTCCAGTGGGGTCATTTAGTAGGGTCACCGTGGTTAGGAGGCCACGGAAGCGGACAAGAAGGCGGACTAAGACGTTGGTGAAGTGGGGTCCGCGTCCTGCGCCAGAGCCGCCACCGCGGACAGACGCCCACCCAGACCCTCCCCTATAGGTTAAGGTTTTGCGGCCGGAGTCCGCACCTTTGGGGGGGTACTGTCACGTTCTGACCTTTATTTCCTTTGTTTTGTCATTATTTAGTATGGTCAGGGCGTGAGTTGGGGTGGGCAGTCTATGTTTGTTTTTCTATGATTTGGGTATTTCTATGTTTCGGCCTAGTATGGTTCTCAATCAGAGGCAGGTGTCATTAGTTGTCTCTGATTGAGAATCATACTTCGGTAGCCTGGGTTTCACTGTGGTTTGTGGGTGAATGTTCCTGTCTCTGTGTTTGCACAAGATAGGGCTGTTTTGAGTTTACACATTTCTTGTTTTGTTAGTTTATTCATGTATAGTGTCTTTTTAAATTAAACATGAATAACCACCACGCTGCGTTTTGGTCCGCCTCTCCTTCAAGTAAAGAAAACCGTTACAGTTTTGAAATTGCTCCCAAGGATGAACCATTCTAGTGCAGGTCTACAATTTTTTCTGAGGTCCTGGCTGATTTTTCCATGATGTCAAGCAAAGAGGCACTGAGTTTGAAGGTAGGCCTTGAAATACATCCACAGGTACACCTCCAATTGACTCAAATTATGTAAATGATTTTATCAGAAGCCTCTAAAGCCATAACATCCTTTTCTGGAATATTCCAAGCTGTTTAAAGGCACAGTCAACTTAGTGTATGTAAACTTCTGGCCCACTGGAATTGTGATACAGTGAATTATAAGTGAAATAATCTTGTCTGTAAACAATTGTTGGAAAAATTACTTGTGTCATGCACAAAGTAGATGTCCTAACCGACTTGCCAAAACTATACTTTGTTAACAAGAAATTTGTGGAGTGGTTGAAAATTGAGTTTAAATGACTCCAACCTAAATGTATGTAAACGTCTGACTTCAACTGTAACAATATATGTCAGCTGCCCACAGAAAAAAAGTAATTCAATAGTTTGAGATTTTGGAAGTATGCCATCAAGTGTAGGTCCAGTTGCATTTGAGAGTGGTACAAATGCAATTGCAGAGAGAAGGAGTCGGAGTGTTTGCAAATTGTAGTGCATAAGGCGAAGATAATTCACTCACCCATTGATCATTCAGAATAATCATTAAGAGTAACGGGAGCGGGGGGGGGGGGCCTATGCCAGTGCACATTGTGCCCTAAAACCATCTGAAGAAAATTCCAATAGAGATTTATCCATTGGCTTAACTTCTGTTATTCTTATTTAGTTAACATAAACTGACCCATAACATTTTGAGGTGACATTCTACAAAGACACATAAGTTAGTATAGCACACATTTCTCACCTCTCACCATTCAAATATCTTTATTTCACCCACACATCAATGGATGTCACCCAAACCTGACAGACATAGAAAGTACGGACATGAAACATTACAAACTCCCAACAAACTTACCCCCACTCTCAGACATAGAACCCATAGAAGCTGGAATGTGTAACCTAGCCACACAGTTATTGAAGAGTGAGAGGCGAGTCATTCATTTTCATGGAGCTATTATTATTTTTACTGTGATATTTCCCCCTTTGTGTTCCAGGCTTCCAGTGAGCCTCTTCCCCAGTGCTGTGGTGTCATGAATATCCAGCTGTCAACCGATTGTTATGTTAAATCCTGGGTTGGTCAGAATAGGCTGACAAGGCTGGGGTCCCAGACCACCTCAGCCTGATTCATGACAGGGGAGCGAGGCAGGGAGAGCAGAGCGGCCAAGGAGACTTGGTTGGCTGGGGCTGGAGGAGAGAGACTGGGCTGAGGCTGGGGCTGGAGGAGAGAGACTGGGCTGAGGCTGGGGCTGGAGGAGAGAGACTGGGCTGAGGCTGGGGCTGGAGGAGAGAGACTGGGCTGAGGCTGGGGCTGGAGGAGAGAGACTGGGCTGAGGCTGGGGCTGGAGGAGAGAGACTGGGCTGAGGCTGGGGCTGGAGGAGAGAGACTGGGCTGAGGCTGGGGCTGGAGGAGAGAGACTGGGCTGAGGCTGGGGCTGGAGGAGAGAGACTGGGCTGAGGCTGGGGCTGGAGGAGAGAGACTGGGCTGAGGCTGGGGCTGGAGGAGAGAGACTGGGCTGAGGCTGGGGGAAGGTCTAAGGGCTGGCTGCTGCCTGCAATTCAAACTCTGAGCAATTTGGGCTCCTGAGTGGCGCAGTGGTCTAAGACACTGCATCTCAGTGCAAGAGGCGTCACTGCAGTACTTGGTTCGAATCCAGGCTGAATCACATCTAGCCGTGATTGTGAGTCCCATATAGCGGTGCATAATTGGCCCGGGGTAGGCTGTCATTGTAAATAAGAATTTCTTCTTAACTGACTTGCATGGGTTAAAGGTTAAAACAATTAAATGGAACAGAGGAATCCATGCAGAAACTCAGAGAGAGAAGCTTTGACTATGTAGAGACTCAGTGAGCATAGCCTTGCTATTAAGAAAGGCCGCCGTAGGCAGACCTGGCTCTCAAGAGAAGACAGGCTATATGCCCACTGCGCACAAAATGAGGTGGAAACTGAGCCAAATGTATGACCGTATTAGAGACACATATTTCCCTCAGATTACACAACCACAAAGAATTTGAAAACAAACCTGATCTTGATAAATTCTACTGGGTGAAATACCAGTGTGCCATCACAGCAGTAATATTTGTGACCTGTTGCCACAAGAAAAGGGCAACCAGTGAAGAACAAACACCATTGTAAATACAACCCATATTTATGTTTATTTATTTTCCCTTTTGTACTTTAACCATTTGAACATTGTTACAACACTGTATATATAATACGACATTTATAATGTCTTTATTCTTTTAGAACTTCTGTGAGTGTAATGTTTACTGTATTTTTTGTTTTGTTTATTTCACTTTGTTTATTATCTATTCCACTTGCTTTGGCAATGTAAACATATGTTTCCCATGCCAATGAAGCCCTGAAATTGAAATTTAATTGAAAGAGACAGTGTGTGAGGAAGAGAAAGATACAGCAGGAAGAGAACCCCCCCAGATCTTAAAACCTGAGTTACCTCTATTTTACCTCTACGATGATGTTGACTTCTTTATAGCAGGAATTACACACCAAAAATTGTCCCCAGCTGAAAACCTCCCCTCCCACGGCCACTCTCTGTGGACCCAAGTTTATACATCATATTTCTGCCCATAATGGGGGCACTGTATTCTGGCTTTAATGTACCATTATCTTATTAATCTACAATTCCTCATTAAATATAGCTGGGATACAGAGTACTCCATGTTTCAGGCAGCAATAACCTAGTTACCACATTTCCTCTATTGCCCAGCTGATGAAAAAGTGTGAGTGAAAAACAGAAAGTAATTGAATCTCTGTGCCCTTGTTAAAACTGCAGCTGTTGATGGCGAGGAAGTGTGTGAATTCTTGTGTCATGGTGCAAGCTTGTCACATATACCAGCTATCAGCACTCTACTGTATGTGTGGTCTGAAATAGCACCCTATACACCTATATAGTGGACTACTTTTGACCAGGGCCCTATGCACAAGCAGTGCACTATAAAGCAAATAGGGTGTCATTTGGGATGTAGACTTGGCCTGTAGAGTATGGCTTCATGTATGTATGTATGAACTAACAGCTCAGCAGCAAACCTGCCGGGCCAAAAGACAAACAGACAGACAGACAGAGAGGGACTTGTGCATTACATCACCATTTTATTAGGAACAGTCATAGGTCTCTGGTGAGACCAACATGCAGCATTTGTTAAAGGGGCAATCTACATCCATAGACTTTAACATAAATGCTGTCAGTCCTTGCATCCATAGCTCGGTCTATGAAATTGAGAATAGTTACATTTCTCCAGGCCCATCCCTCAGCTGTTTACTAAAACAGTGACTTTGTAGCTTTGTTGTTGTCTGAATCCCAGATTGCCTCTTAAATACTAAGTCTGAAAGAAGAGAAAAACTCATACCTGGGTCTTCGACTCCAGCAGGGTCTTGAACTTTTATATTCATATTTTATATTTATTTAATTAAAGACAGAGCCAAATCCATTTGTCGTAAACACACAGGGGGAATAGAAACATTAAATGTGCACAGCTCTTGCCAAGACTAACGTCCTTGGCTCAATCATCGACAGTGCCAGTTGGTCTGTTCTGTGGTTAAACTACCCAGGAGCCTGACCGGGACTCTGTCTGCATTCAAAATGGTACCCTATTCCCTACATAGTGCACTATATAGTGAATAAGGTGCCATTTGAGATGTAATCGCTGATATCATTCAGTCAAAGTGTATAGAGCCGTCAAAGTCAGCCTCCTCACAGCAGACAGACTGTTCCCAGGAGGAGCACCAGCAGTGCAGCAGATAAATCACTCCCTCAGCATCTACAGTATCAACAGCTACTACAGAGCTTAGATGTTACAGGTTGCGTACACACACACACACAGAACACACACACACTACAAAGCTTCTATGTAAAAGATCAGTGTCTCCAGGAGGAGCCAGGGGGCACAGTAAGTGCAAAGACTTCATAATTGTTATCATTACTATGTATGACTGTTGTGCATCCCAAATGGCACCCTATTCCCTACTGTATGTAGTGCACTACTTGTGACCAGGACCCATCAAAGGTAGTGCACTGTGTAGGGAATAGGGTGCCATTTGAGATGCAATGTTTGTCTGCATCTGGCAGACACCTTGGACAAGCATTTCAGTGAATGAAAAAGCCTAGCACAATGTAGAGAGAGAGAGGATAGGAATTCCTATGACTGCCAAGGGCCAAATGTCAGTGAATGAGCTGAACAGGAAATACTCAATACAGGAAACGTCATGTCCCTGTTGTAGCCAATCAGCAGAAGAGTTGATTACTAATCCTTTATATACAAATAATTAATTGGGTTGATCAAATACAATTCAGTTCTGTCTCTAGAGTCTCATGTTGAGTACATCTCATACCATCATATGAATCAGAGGGTGCCAAACAAAAAAGCCCCAAAACAAATGCAGTGCAGTGTATGGTTAACACACATAGAAGCACACCAACACCTTTCATTGAATGATTTCCTTTTCATTCTCTACTTAAACTTTGTGGAATTAGCAGCAGCATCAAGCTAAGGATCACCATGACAACTCTCCCCCCAAAAATACTGGCTTTAGCAAAGAGCAGCGGAGAAACCAAAACATCCCTTACATACCTGCAGTGCATATTACATACACAAACAACTGGAGCCAGGTTCACCGGGAGAGTTTACCCATTCAGTCAGTAGGGGATCTGAACAAGACAAGGATAGATAGCTCTCTTTTATAATCACTCTGTGTTTGTGATTTTACAAACATTCACTGCTATGTTGATGTTGGACTGGACCTGCTCACCGTGGAGAACTCAGAGTCAGCATGGAGTCTGCATGGTCTACCAGTAGCTGGAGTTGTGGATTCCTCTCACAATCTGCTGTGTTACAGAATGTAGGCCTGACCCCAAGGAACATCCTGACCTCATCCTCTCAACCATCATCCATCATGGTTATCTTATAATGCCTCCAGAACCATCATCCACTGCTACTTCTCAACCTGTGCATTTAAACTGTCACAGTGCTGGAAACTCTGTATTCTGCCTTGTGACACAGCACATCCTCCTCCCTAGGAAGACTCACAGTGCTTTAAGTGAGATTTACAGTCGCTGTTCGATGACATCTTTATGCTGTGCAGAGACTCGACTGATAGCCACAGCCGTGTGTGTTTCCTACATGGTGGATGTCAGGGGAAACAAGCAAAGTGATCCAGGGACAGCTGTATCTGTAAGTGTGTGCGCACAGTGCTTGCGTGTGTGTGTGTGTGCGTGCATGCATACGTGCGTGCGTCCGTGTGAGTATGCAGCCAGGGACCTCTTCATCGTGTGTATGTGTGGCTTGTAGGAGAGTGGCGTGACCTTTGTGCCCGCAGTTTGTGTTTTCAGGGGGAGGGAAGGCAGGGAAAGGAGGGGGGTGGGGGTCCGACCCCGGGTGGAAGGCCACGAAGTCAGGGAGGTCCACTTGGCCATGAAATTAAAAAGCAAATGGAATTGGATCCAAGGTAAATAAACCCAGAGAAATGCCTTGACTCCATATGAACAGACAGTCCAAGCTGGTGATTATTGAATTGTGTTGATCGTTTCCTGGCTCTCTGACTTCAGGCTGAGAGGAGCTCCCGTCTAGTGTCCTAGAAAAGTGCATAGAATTAGAGCTTGCACAGGAGATGTTTTGTCTAAATCTACATTAAAACTCCATAATACACACACTTTGACAAACATCAAAAAAATGATGTATACCTCTTCTTACTTTTGTGTCCACCAATGAATGTCTATGGCAGATGAGTTAAGCAAAGTAGCACTCTATCAGACACATACAGTATGTGGTGCTTTTTTGGACGACAGTGAAACACCCAAACTCCTGATCCTTAAAGCCTCTCCACTTCCAGCCAACCATGGCAGTGCAATCGCTGTTGCATCCAACCCAATCCCTACACAAACACCAGGAAGTCCAGTGCTCTCAGGAGATATCCTCCACCCTTCAACACAAGGAAAGACAAACAGATACCCTATTTAGGGCACTACATTTGATCAGGTACACATAGGGCTCTGGTCCAAAGTAGTGCACTATAAGGAATAGGGTGCAATTAGGGACGACACTCTGAGGTTTTGGGTAGTCTTTTTAGTCTAATCTGGTAGCCTAGGTTTAGCTAAATGTTAAACACTAATATTATGAGTTCATTGACATCAGTAGTACAGCCTACAATTCTGCCATATTTATGTATACTATACTGACTTTTTTGGGGAATATATTATATAAGCAACAAATTAGTCTATTCCTCCTCTCGGTGCTCTAGGTGTGACAAAAACAGCAAATCTCACCAAGACCCCCACAGAAGGTCAAATAAAAGCTGTCATTCCCTACCGCTCACCAATCTCAGCTACTGGTTGGTTCATATTGGTGAATCAATTCTCAATGGCTTTTATCCTTTAAAGGTTGTTGTCTGACTAGGTACAGTGCCTTGCAAAAGTATTCGGCCCCCTTGAACTTTGCGACCTTTTGCCACATTTCAGGCTTCAAACATAAAGATATAAAACTGTATTTTTTTGTGAAGAATCAACAACAAGTGGGACACAATCATGAAGTGGAACAACATTTATTGGATATTTCAAACTTTTTTAACAAATCAAAAACTGAAAAATTGGGCGTGCAAAATTATTCAGCCCCCTTAAGTTAATACTTTGTAGCGACACCTTTTGCTGCGATTACAGCTGTAAGTCGCTTGGGGTATGTCTCTATCAGTTTTGCACATCGAGAGACTGAAATTTATTCCCATTCCTCCTTGCAAAACAGCTTGAGCTCAGTGAGGTTGGATGGAGAGCATTTGTGAACAGCAGTTTTCAGTTCTTTCCACAGATTCTTGATTGGATTCAGGTCTGGACTTTGACTTGGCCATTCTAACACCTGGATATGTTTATTTTTGAACCATTCCATTGTAGATTTTGCTTTATGTTTTGGATCATTGTCTTGTTGGAAGACAAATCTCAGTCCCAGTCTCAGGTCTTTTGCAGACTCCATCAGGTTTTCTTCCAGAATGGTCCTGTATTTGGCTCCATCCATCTTCCCATCAATTTGAACCATCTTCCCTGTCCCTGCTGAAGAAAAGCAGGCCCAAACCATGATGCTGCCACCACCATGTTTGACAGTGGGAATGGGTGATGAGCTGTGTTGCTTTTACGCCAAACATAACGTTTTGCATTGTTGCCAAAAAGTTCAATTTTGGTTTCATCTGACCAGAGCACCTTCTTCCACATGTTTGGTGTGTCTCCCAGGTGGCTTGTGGCAAACTTTAAACAACACTTTTTATGGATATCTTCAAGAAATGGCTTTCTTCTTGCCACTCTTCCATAAAGGCCAGATTTGTGCAATATATGACTGATTGTTGTCCTATGGACAGAGTCTCCCACCTCAGCTGTAGATCTCTGCAGTTCATCCAGAGTGATCATGGGCCTCTTGGCTGCATCTCTGATCAGTCTTCTCCTTGTATGAGCTGAACGTTTAGAGGGACGGCCAGGTCTTGGTAGATTTGCAGTGGTCTGATACTCCTTCCATTTCAATATTATCGCTTGCACAGTGCTCCTTGGGATGTTTAAAGCTTGGGAAATCTTTTTGTATCCAAATCCGGCTTTAAACTTCTTCACAACAGTATCTCGGACCTGCCTGGTGTGTTCCTTGTTCTTCATGATGCTCTCTGCGCTTTTAACGGACCTCTGAGACTATTACAGTGCAGGTGCATTTATACGGAGACTTGATTACATACAGGTGGATTGTATTTATCATCATTAGTCATTTAGGTCAACATTGGATCATTCAGAGATCCTCACTGAACTTCTGGAGAGAGTTTGCTGCACTGAAAGTAAAGGGGCTGAATAATTTTGCACGCCCAATTTTTCAGTTTTTGATTTGTTAAAAAAGTTTGAAATATCCAATAAATGTCGTTCCACTTCATGATTCTGTCCCACTTGTTGTTGATTCTTCACAAAAAAATACAGTTTTATATCATTATGTTTGAAGCCTGAAATGTGGCAAAAGGTCACAAAGTTCAAGGGGGGCGAATACTTTCGCAAGGCACTGTATGTTGGGTATGTTGACTGGGTACTGTCTGACAGACAAATAGAGGTGCCAGGGCTGAGAGAGGTCAACTGAACAACAGCAGACCAGAAGATTCAGACAAGGTGTGCGTACTTTTACCAGTGCACTATATAGTGAATAGTGCCATTTGGGATGTAACCAAGAACTGCATAAATGCAACACATACTTCTGTTTCTGAGTCCCTCAAACAGCCAGCCAGTATTTCACTCCTGCTCATCTCTGTTTCTGACTCCCTCAAGCAGCCAGCCAGTATTTCACTCCTGCTCATCTCTGTTTCTCCATCTCTCCCTCCCTGGGTCTCCAGTGAGTCTGCGAGCCAACTGGTATGGAAAAGGTTACGTTTGCCTGCTGCAGCCTGGCCTTAAATGGTATGCGGGGCCAATATAAACAACAGGCCTTTCCTCAGAGAGCCTCGGAGCAAATTTGTCCTCAGGAGGAGGTGGTTGACTTTCTTTTTCGCTCTGAGACCACACCATCCCTCCCGCCTGCTCTGTGGCGGGTTTCCATACCAACAGAGGCCATGGCCAATCAGCTCTCTATAGCTACAAAATAGCTATAGCATAGTGAGTGTCTGTGGATTGTAATACAGACTTCATATGCCTCCAGCTGTGTTTGAGGCTTGAGTGGCATCGTAACCTATCTGCTTTTATTAAAGCAGCCTAAGAATGAATGGTGACATTCAACCACTTCAGAACAGCTACCACATTCATTTGAATTAAAAGTGACAAACCAATTATCAAAATAGGGGTAAATCAACACAAAATGGGTGAGCAGTGCACATAGTATACTTACATAGTCCTATTTGCACTGTAACTAACATTGGATATAATATGAGGACATTGATGAGTAAATGTGTGAAAATGAGTGACCACTTAAGCCTGTAATCTATGCACAGAGGGATATGAGACCAGCGATCCAACAGGAAATGTCAACAATACTGCAAAAGGCTCTTTGCTGAACAACGATGGCTGTCTTATCTCCTTCGTCAAAGCTACATGATCCTACCTCAAAGCTACTCAAGAGGATGATGCAGAGAAGTGAAAAATGTACATCAAAGCTGTATTAAACCATGTATGACCCTTCAAGGCAAGGTGTTGATGTTTTAACGCGGCCTGTACCATATGTTGTGATGGACTTGACTAGAAGATTTTTCAACATCATTGTCAAAGCATTGTAAAACAGTCATGGAATATGACAGTAACAACTCAACTGAAAAGCAAATCAATGACAGCCAGAGTCAATGGAAATCAGCCTGAATCCTTCCAGTCCACATCTTTTGCTCGTTACAGCAGTGATCTGATACTGCCATTTGCACTCCGCTCGGACGCAGCCTCACAGGAATATTTATTCACAAATTCCCACTCCAAACATAAGTAGTCAGAGAGCTGCCCCCCCCCCCCCTCTCTCTGGTTGGTCAGACTTCAGGTTGGTTTTCCCTGCAGTCCAACAGATGGCTTCAAAGAGCAGGGTCGCATCCCAAATGGCACCATATCCCCTACAAAGTGCACTACTGTTTTACAATAACCCTATGGGCTATAGCACTAAATAGGGAATAAGGTGACATTTGGGACACTATGTCACCCGGTTCCGGGTTGGAGCGAGCGGTCGCATCTACACTTCGGTCCGCAGGTAGTATAACTTTTCATTACATTTCCATTACATTTCATTATAGTACAACGGTTTGATTTGTCTAATCTTAGCAATTTCTTCTTAGCTAGCTACATAGCCGTCTTTGTATCAAAGATAATTGCGTAATTATCGTATTTCGTCATCCTAACGTAGTCTACACTGCTATCTGCCCAGCAGCTAGCTAACGTCTACCGTCTACTAGCACTGTAGAAACTATTACACTCAACTGAACGACTCGATTAGTGTAGTGTTAGCTAGCTACATAGTTGTCTTTGCTGTCTTCGTATCCAAGATAATTGTGTAGTTTAGAGTGTGTAGACTTAGAGTGATTATCTTAATTTACCGAGGTTAGCTAGCCAGCTATTTGTCGTCCTTAACGTAGGAGATACTGCTAGCTAGCTAGCCAACAGCTAGCCAACGTCTACCGAATTAAACTTCAACAACCCGGTCAACATCCCGCTTCGCTCCACAGGTAGTATCACATTTTCATTTCACTTCATTACAGTACAACGGTTTGATTTGTTTGATGGTAGCTAGCTAGCTACATAGCCGTCTTTGTATCTAAGACAATTGTGTAGTCTAGAGCGATTTTCTAGGTTAGCTAGCCAGCTATTGTCGTTCTTTTAACGTAACGTAACGTAATCAACACTGCTAGCTAGCCAGCTAGCCCCCGAATAGCAGCACTGTAGAAACTATTACACTCGACGGAACGACTTGATTAGTGTAGTGTCAACAACGCAGCCACTGCCAGCTAGCCTACTCCAGCAGTACTGTATCATTTCAATCATTTTAGTCAATAAGATTCTTGCTACGTAAGCTTAACTTTCTGAACATTCGAGACGTGTAGTCCACTTGTCATTCCAATCTCCTTTGCATTAGCGTAGCCTCTTCTGTAGCCTGTTAACTATGTGTCTATCTATCCCTGTTCTCTCCTCTCTGCACAGACCATACAAACGCTCCACACCGCGTGGCCGCGGCCACCCTAATCTGGTGGTCCCAGCGCGCACGACCCACGTGGAGTTCCAGGTCTCCGGTAGCCTCTGGAACTGCCGATCTGCGGCCAACAAGGCAGAGTTCATCTCAGCCTATGCCTCCCTCCAGTCCCTCGACTTCTTGGCACTGACGGAAACATGGATCACCACAGATAACACTGCTACGCCTACTGCTCTCTCTTCGTCCGCCCACGTGTTCTCGCACACCCCGAGAGCTTCTGGTCAGCGGGGTGGTGGCACCGGGATCCTCATCTCTCCCAAGTGGTCATTCTCTCTTTCTCCCCTTACCCATCTGTCTATCGCCTCCTTTGAATTCCATGCTGTCACAGTTACCAGCCCTTTCAAGCTTAACATCCTTATCATTTATCGCCCTCCAGATTCCCTCGGAGAGTTCATCAATGAGCTTGATGCCTTGATAAGCTCCTTTCCTGAGGACGGCTCACCTCTCACAGTCCTGGGCGACTTTAACCTCCCCACGTCTACCTTTGACTCATTCCTCTCTGCCTCCTTCTTTCCACTCCTCTCCTCTTTTGACCTCACCCTCTCACCTTCCCCCCTACTCACAAGGCAGGCAATACGCTCGACCTCATCTTTACTAGATGCTGTTCTTCCACTAACCTCATTGCAACTCCCCTCCAAGTCTCCGACCACTACCTTGTATCCTTTTCCCTCTCGCTCTCATCCAACACTTCCCACACTGCCCCTACTCGGATGGTATCGCGCCGTCCCAACCTTCGCTCTCTCTCCCCCGCTACTCTCTCCTCTTCCATCCTATCATCTCTTCCCTCTGCTCATACCTTCTCCAACCTATCTCCTGATTCTGCCTCCTCAACCCTCCTCTCTTCCCTTTCTGCATCCTTTGACTCTCTATGTCCCCTATCCTCCAGGCCGGCTCGGTCCTCCCCTCCCGCTCCGTGGCTCGACGACTCATTGCGAGCTCACAGAACAGTGCTCCGGGCAGCCGAGCGGAAATGGAGGAAAACTCGCCTCCCTGCGGACCTGGCATCCTTTCACTCCCTCCTCTCTACATTTTCCTCCTCGGTCTCTGCTGCTAAAGCCACTTTCTACCACTCTAAATTCCAAGCATCTGCCTCTAACCCTAGGAAGCTCTTTGCCACCTTCTCCTCCCTCCTGAATCCTCCTCCCCCTCCCCCTCCTCCCTCTCTGCAGATGACTTCGTCAACCATTTTGAAAAGAAGGTCGACGACATCCGATCCTCGTTTGCTAAGTCAAACGACACCGCTGGTTCTGCTCACACTGCCCTACCCTGTGCTCTGACCTCTTTCTCCCTCTCTCTCCAGATGAAATCTCGCTTCTTGTGACGGCCGGCCGCCCAACAACCTGCCCGCTTGACCCTATCCCCTCCTCTCTTCTCCAGACCATTTCCGGAGACCTTCTCCCTTACCTCACCTCGCTCATCAACTCATCCCTGACCGCTGGCTACGTCCCTTCCGTCTTCAAGAGAGCGAGAGTTGCACCCCTTCTGGAAAAAACCTACACTCGACCCCTCCGATGTCAACTACAGACCAGTATCCCTTCTTTCTTTTCTCTCCAAAACTCTTGAACGTGCCGTCCTTGGCCAGCTCTCCCGCTATCTCTCTCAGAATGACCTTCTTGATCCAAATCAGTCAGGTTTCAAGACTAGTCATTCAACTAAGACTGCTCTTCTCTGTATCACAGAGGCGCTCCGCACTGCTAAAGCTAACTCTCTCTCCTCTGCTCTCATCCTTCTAGACCTATCGGCTGCCTTCGATACTGTGAACCATCTCCGGCGCGGCCCACACTTGGATTGCGTCCTACCTGACAGGTCGCTCCTACCAGGTGGCGTGGCGAGAATCTGTCTCCTCGCCACGCGCTCTCACCACTGGTGTCCCCCAGGGCTCTGTTCTAGACCCTCTCCTATTCTCGCTATACACCAAGTCACTTGGCTCTGTCATAACCTCACATGGTCTCTCCTATCATTGCTATGCAGACGACACACAATTAATCTTCTCCTTTCCCCCTTCTGATGACCAGGTGGCGAATCGCATCTCTGCATGTCTGGCAGACATATCAGTGTGGATGACGGATCACCACCTCAAGCTGAACCTCGGCAAGACGGAGCTGCTCTTCCTCCCGGGGAAGGACTGCCCGTTCCATGATCTCGCCATCACGGTTGACAACTCCATTGTGTCCTCCTCCCAGAGCGCTAAGAACCTTGGCGTGATCCTGGACAACACCCTGTCGTTCTCAACTAACATCAAGGCGGTGGCCCGTTCCTGTAGATTCATGCTCTACAACATCCGCAGAGTACGACCCTGCCTCACACAGGAAGCGGTGCAAGTCCTAATCCAGGCACTTGTCATCTCCCGTCTGGATTACTGCAACTCGCTGTTGGCTGGGCTCCCTGCCTGTGCCATTAAACCCCTACAACTCATCCAGAACGCCGCAGCCCGTCTGGCGTTCAACCTTCCCAAGTTCTCTCACGTCACCCCGCTCCTCCGCTCTCTCCACTGGCTTCCAGTTGAAGCTCGCATCCGCTACAAGACCATGGTGCTTGCCTACGGAGCTGTGAGGGGAACGGCACCGCAGTACCTCCAGGCTCTGATCAGGCCCTACACCCAAACAAGGGCACTGCGTTCATCCACCTCTGGCCTGCTCGCCTCCCTACCACTGAGGAAGTACAGTTCCCGCTCAGCCCAGTCAAAACTGTTCGCTGCTCTGGCCCCCCAATGGTGGAACAAACTCCCTCACGACGCCAGGACAGCGGAGTCAATCACCACCTTCCGGAGACACCTGAAACCCCACATCTTCAAGGAATACCTAGGATAGGATAAAGTAATCCTTCTCACCCCCCCTTAAATGATTTAGATGCACTATTGTAAAGTGGCTGTTCCACTGGATGTCAGAAGGTGAATTCACCAATTTGTAAGTCGCTCTGGATAAGAGCGTCTGCTAAATGACTTAAATGTAAATGTAAATGTACCCAGTTCTCCCATTGTTCCTCTGTTCTTAGTCCTGCAACTCTGATTTCCTGAACAGCGGAGAGCCCATAGGCCTCTGGTCAATAGTAGTGCACTTTGTAGGGAATAGGGTGCCATTTGGGACACACAACAGGTATCCCTGCAGGCCTCAGGGGGTCCATACTGAGAGGCTGTATCAGAAGACACATACATTACTCCGATTCCAGCTTAATGTGTAGAGTGGCTGGAGCTGCACTCCACTCCAACAGGATGGGAAAAATTAAAGAAGAGTAAAACAAGTCTTAGGATTTTCACAGATCTCATTGCTTTTGGAAGATAAGCGAGAAATTACCAGCCAGCTTCACATGAAAGAAAATTGCATGGGAAACATTTCACCTTTGTATGAAGGATGTGGATCAGAGGGAGCTTAAAGCAGCAATCAGCAGTTGAAACAATAACAAAGTGTACTCCCCGCCCCTGTTTCATTAAAAAGCTGAGGTATAGGGCTGGAGAAATATAACCACTCTCAAATTCATAGACAGAGCTATAGATGCAAGGACTGACCATCCATGATATACAAATGATAGTTTTAACCATGTTTTGAGACGATATCATGTTTGTTTACATTTACTTTGTTTACAAACATTGGAGTAAAACAGGCGTATATTTTGGGTTGTGATGGAGTACGACAGTTGAACTAAGCTCATGAGGCATTTATAAGTTGTATTCTTCAATGTGTACATATAAGTCCAAAAATGTATGTAGCAACTGCAGATTGCTCCTTTAAGAGTAGTGGAAGGCAGGCGAGGCTGTCGCCACAATGAGGAGAGGAGTGGAAGGCAGGTGAGGCTGTCGCCACAATGAGGAGAGGAGTGGAAGGCAGGCGAGGCTGTCGCCACAATGAGGAGAGGAGTGGAAGGCAGGCGAGGCTGTCGCCACAATGAGGAGAGGAGTGGAATGCAGGCGAGGCTGTCGCCACAATGAGGAGAGGAGTGGAAGGCAGGCGAGGCTGTCGCCACAATGAGGAGAGGAGTGGAAGGCAGGCGAGGCTGTCGCCACAATGAGGAGAGGAGTGGAATGCAGGCGAGGCTGTCGCCACAATGAGGAGAGGAGTGGAATGCAGGCGAGGCTGTCGCCACAATGAGGAGAGGAGTGGAAGGCAGGCGAGGCTGTCGCCACAATGAGGAGAGGAGTGGAAGGCAGGCGAGGCTGTCGCCACAATGAGGAGAGGAGTGGAAGGCAGGCGAGGCTGTCGCCACAATGAGGAGAGGAGTGGAAGGCAGGCGAGGCTGTCGCCACAATGAGGAGAGGAGTGGAAGGCAGGCGAGGCTGTCGCCACAATGAGGAGAGGAGTGGAAGGCAGGCGAGGCTGTCGCCACAATGAGGAGAGGAGTGGAAGGCAGGCGAGGCTGTCGCCACAATGAGGAGAGGAGTGGAAGGCAGGCGAGGCTGTCGCCACAATGAGGAGAGGAGTGGAAGGCAGGCGAGGCTGTCGCCACAATGAGGAGAGGAGTGGAAGGCAGGCGAGGCTGTCGCCACAATGAGGAGAGGAGTGGAAGGCAGGCGAGGCTGTCGCCACAATGAGGAGAGGAGCGCTCTTGATCTGTGCGTTGTGTAACCTACTTTTGGAACTGTATTGCAATTTATTGAACATTGATTTATATTTACTTCCAGCATTAATATCACCATTCCAGCTAGACACACAGGCTGGTGTTTTCTTCGGCCTCTCTGGGTTTTAACCAATGGTCTCAATACAGACACAAAATTAATCAGACAACGTTATCAACAATAATGATGATAAAATGAGACACAATCAACAACCTTTGCAATTAGTTGCCCTTGTTTTTTAAACTAAGATACTTAACAGAAACATCAACTCTTACTAGGCTCATTGAAAAACTGTTCAGGGTGAAATTGGCGCCTGCTCTATAGTTTAGTCAACCACAGCAACACTAATATATTTGTCTATGCAAGACGAGTTAACATGTTCATTTTCAATGCTTTCAGTGCTTATAAGGCTTTTCATTATAACACAGCTGCGCAGAATGAATTTACCATCAGGTTTAATGGTCGTGACAGGCCATCCTGCAGTCTGCCGGGGTCCTTGAAGTAGGAAAAGTCTTCCCTGCTGCTCTGCTCTGCTTTGCGCACACACACACACGCACACACACACACGCACACAGACACAGCTATTAATGAGAGTAGATTTCACAGCCCCCTAGGTCCTAGCACAGCCAGTCCGTACTTAAGTCTGAAGGTAAAAAAAAGTCCCACACTGCTCTTCCTTTGAGCGCTGACAGAAGTTTGACAGAGGCAGTAAATTTTGTTCCCAGACGTGCTGAGATGCAGAGGAACAGAGAGGAGCAGTGTGTGTGTGCAAAGTAGAGCAGCAGAAAAGCCTTTCTCTGTGTGTGTGTGTGTGCGTGCATGCGTGCGTGTGTGTGTGTCTCTGTGTGTGTGTGTCTCATGGAGTAGATCTCAGCATGACCGTTCACCAAGCCCTGGTTCAGGCACAAAGACCCAATAGACACATTTCATCAACGATTCAAATTCAAATTTTCACTCACTTAGACCCAACTGCGAATGTTTTCCTCGTTTAGTGAAAGGCAAAGCAAAGACAGGTTAGTTATGAGATCATGGATGAGCTAATCTGTGTGTGCATACTCTCACGTCCTGCTCAGAGGCACCCAAACATAAAGGTGACAGGAGACAGAGCGACGACACTGGTTGCAGGCTCACAAAGGCCTGAACAGGCAGCCTCTATTCACATGGCTCTATTTAAAACCACCATGTGGTTTCCACTAGTGGCCCTGGCCTGAGTTGGAACATGACAAACCATTCACACAGGACAACGCTCAGAGAACGCCAATGCCACTCACAATGTCAAGGCATATAGGCAATAAAACGCTTAATATAAAAAGCCTTAACAAAAGGCTTTAAGGGTCTATAATTTACGGCCTGCTCAAAAGGCATCTCTCATGTATTGTTACTCACATAGGGCCGATGCTTTAATCCACAAGTCTTTAGAGAACTTGTAATCTGTTCACAGTTACACTTTGTGTTCGTTACAATGATAGATAAAGGCAAGCAAGCGTATAGCGATAAAGACAAGCAAGCGTCTTCTGCACATCTATCACTCCAGTGTTAATGCTAAATTGTAATTATTTTGCCACTATGGCCTATTTATTGCCTTACCTCCCTAATCTTACTACATTTTCACACACTGAATACAGACTTTTCTATTGTGTTATTGAGTGTACGTTTGTTTATTCCATGTGTAACTCTGTGTTGTTTGTGTCGCACTGCTTTGCTCTATCTTGGCCAGGTCGCAGTTGTAAATGAGAACTTGTTCTCAACTGACCTACCAGGTTAAATAAAGGTGACATTTTAAAAAAATTAAAAAGAGAAAAAGAACATCACATTTGTCATGGTGTTGGGAAAAAGTGAAAATAAAAGGTAAGCTATGTAACTAACATTTCACAATACTCTAAGACCTTCAAACTCAACCCTGGACCTCAGTCAGTTCCACTGCATTTCTTCATTGTTCCCCTCTAATCAGGGACTGATTTAGACCTGGGACACCAGGTGGGTGATTCCCCTCTAATCAGGGACTGATTTAGACCTGGGACACCAGGTGTGTGCAATGAATTAACAGATAAAACAGAAAACCAGCAGGCTCCGGACCTCGTAGGGTAAGAGTTGAATAACCCTGGTCTAAGATTAGTTAAATTGCATAAATTAAATGAGTTCATGTTAAATTGAATAACATCTTCTGAAAAGTGTCTCTCCAACCCTGTTCCTGGAGAGCTTACCTTCCTGTAGGTTTTAACTCAATCCTGTTCCTGGAGAGATACCCTCCTGTAGGTTTTTGCTACAACCACAGTTGCAATGTACCTGATTCAGCTTTTCAACCAGCTAATTAGTAGAATTGAGTGTGCTAGATTAGGGTTAAAGCGAAAACCTACAGGAGGGTAGCTCTCCAGGAACAGGGTTGGAGTTAAAACCTACAGGAGGGTAGCTCTCCAGGAACAGGGTTGGAGTTAAAACCTACAGGAGGGTAGCTCTCCAGGAACAGGGTTGGAGTTAAAACCTACAGGATGGTAGCTCTCCAGGAACAGGGTTGGAGTTAAAACCTACAGGATGGTTGCTCTCCAGGAACAGGGTTGGAGAGCCCTGATCTATCTGAAGTGATGTTATTTCCAATGTTGTTTCTCAGTTTAGTTTAGACAGTGAATAAGGAGTTGGCCAGCCAGCGCAGAAACAGAATGGCACCTAGACTGGTTACACAAATGTTTGTCTGTGTCAAAAAGTTAAAGTGTGGCATCTGCTCTTGTCTGCCTGCCTTCTCCAAAATTTTTAACACAACATTTCTCCAGTGTCTACTAACTTGCTGTTTTTGGCTCAACCTCTCCTTCCTGCTCCGAGCAGCTTCAGTTCAACATCTGCTACTGGAATTAGAGAGAGAGAGAAATAAGTAATGTCATGGAACATTTATCTGTCATCCTAAACCTGCACCATGGCTGCTTCTGAAATGGCACACTATTCCCTATGAAGTGCACTACTTTTGACCAGGGCCCATAGAGCTCTGGTCAAATGTAGTGCACTATGTATGGAATACGTTGCCATTTGGGACACAAGCCATGACCTTAGATATTTAAAATATGTATGGTTGTGTGGATGTTAATTGTCCAATGGGAAGCAATACAATCCCATCCAATGTTATCCAATGCATTCAAGTAAAAATAAATAAACATGCAACAATAGCATAATTTATTTGTTTAAAGCTCATAAATGCACTCACTTTAAATAGAAACACTTATCTGCACCGGGTTGTAGAAAGAAAAATAAAGAAATAAACATATAGCCAAGTGTCAGCTTGGGTCAGAACACACCTTTATTTAAACCCTGTCAATGCTGTCCCCTCCGGCCCTCCCTCTGACCCTAGCCCCTCCTCAGTGTGTAATGGAACAATGGCCCGCTGTGTGTCTCTGTTATGAGGAGCGAGCCTGGGAGAATGCTGCACAACCTCCACCACCGCTGCTAGCATCCAGGCCATGGAGCGAGGGGGCGAAGGGTTCTGAGTCCCAAATCGCACCCTCTTTTGACAAGCCCTATAGGAGAGCCCTATGGGACCAGGTCAAAAATAGTGCACTATATAGGGAGTAGGTTGCCATTTAGGCCGGAACCGGGGTGTGTGGGAACGCAGCCTCAGCTCGCCTGTCGACTTGTGAAAGGCCACTGCTTTGCCCAATTTGCAATTCAGATTCAGTTTGGGCTTTGGGAGGGAATCAATGGCCGCAAATCAGGGCTGCTGATGGCAAATGTCATTCCCATTTTGATTCTTGACCCCCTTTTGAACTCTGCCGTCCCCCTGAAAACTCCCCTGCTATTGTCTACCAAGGCGCTACCGGCTTTCTGTTTCACTTCTTCTTTTGGCAAATGTCCCACATGAACAAAAAATATATATAATGAGTCTCAAATGGCACACTATTCCCTATATAGTGCACTCCTTTTGACCAGAGCACTATGGGGGAATAGGGTGCCATTTGGAACACATCCCAACAGTTCAGGGGCCTTTTCAGTTCAGGAGCAGTAATTGTCATTCACATTCAGCAGGTTGAAATATGTCACGATAAGAAAGAGAGAAAAGAACCATTGGAAATTCCCAACCTGTTAAGAAAAGTGGGCTATGTTAACTATCGCGGTCATTATCATTACCACTCTAATTTGTCAGTAAGCCATTTAGCGAGCCCTGCTAAATAAATAGATAGGTAACCAAGCAGGAGCAGGGCTGATTTGGCTGGTAGAGAAAGAATGGGCCTTTCACACAACATTTCTCCTGAAATGCAAATAAAAGGTCAAAATGGACAGGAGCTAAATCCCACTCTTCCTCCTCTACACTACACAAGCATTTTCTCTGTCTGAGACACACACACAAATAATTAAACTCAGCTTTAAGTAATATAAAAATGTCTGATATATAGTAAGCTACTTCCCAACAAACATCAATGAAAAGCTAAAAACTATGCAACTAGCTAACATAGTGATTTCTGTTTCTCAGACCTACAGCTTTCTCACAACGTGCCAGTTATATTCAGAAATGTACTGCAGTCTAGTTTGTGCATAAGAGAAAGTATCAGTTAGATGAAGTACCAAGTACCTCACTACCTCTCTGGAGCTCCTACTGTAGGTCCATAGAGACACAAACCAGTAAGTTGGTATCAGAGTGTAGGCACCAAGCCCTGAAAAGTAACAGTATAGTGAGCTGGGAAAGGAGTGTGGGATAGAGAGGGGCTTCACAGAAAGCGGCAGATATGAGTCCAGGCCACCCTTGAGAACATGGTGAACACTGGTTGTCACATTATCCATTCCCTTTTTCAGAATGAAGCAAAGCAAGCCTCTGAAACTCTGGACATCCTCAACACCACTGGCTGTAGCAGGCCACTCCAGAGTCCAGGGGCACATCCCAAATAGCACCCTATTCCCTTTAAAGTGCACTTCTTTTGACCAAGGCCCATAGGCCATTTGGGACACACCCTATAGGGTGGTTTGTTCATGGCCTTATAACATGTCTGTAGACATTTAGAAGGCGACAAGTGTCACTGGTCAAAACTACATTTCATCTGCGACTGTCGGTTTCTTTGTTGTACAGACATGAAAAAAGTTAATGTCTCTGCGACTGTCGCAATGTCCTTTGTCGTGGTTACTGGCCTGCTACAGCAACAAGAACAAATCTATCTGTGACAAGACTGTGCAGGAGTTCTAAAATTCTCAGATAGAATGACCTACTTTTATTTCATCACACTCACAACCTTACGCTATTTTAAATAATGATGTGATTGTGGTGGGTTTATTTTCCAGTAATAATGAATACAAAGTAGCTAAAGTTAAAACATCAGCTATACTCTGGTCATTATTTGAGCTGACTAGCTAGCTAGCTAGCTAGCCAGCTAAGAAAATAGCAATGAAAATAAAGCAAGTATGTTATTTGTAGCACAGAGCTGCTGATGTGTTTATACTTTTTCGTAACAACAACGACAAGTTTGATGTCGGATGACAATAGAATGTTCATGATGTCACTGCGACAACTGCCTACAGACATGTCGACAGATCTACTGTAAAAGGCAGGGTAGCCTAGCGGTTAGAGCGTTGGACTAGTAACCGAAAGGTTGCAAGTTCAAATCCCTGAGCTGACAAGGTACAGATATGTTGTTCTGCCCCTGAACAGGCAGTTAACCCACTGTTCCTAGGCCGTTATTGAAAATAAGAATTTGTTCTTAACTGACTTGCCGAGTTAAATAAAGGATCTAAAAAATGTTTTTTAACCAGCCTTAAGGCTTATCTGAGTGCTGGGTGTCCAACAAGTTACACCATTGCAAGGTGGGCGTGTAAAAAAAATGTGTAGACTAAGAGAATAGTAGATTAAGTTATATTGTACATGATTAGATAACATTACTGATTATTTTCCTGAGTTTCTTTGAATTCTAAACACAAACAAGGTATATTTGATTTTTCAGTGGTATAAAACTACTGGGCTGTACAGACACTGGGGGAATATTTATTTGCTTAGCTAGGAGTTTATATATATGAAAGGCTATATCAACAGGTTCTGTCATTGTTATTTCAGCACAGTTTAATTTGAATGTCCTTTCTCACCATGGAAACCAAGCTTTCCCAAGGATCCATTACAGTACATGGCCTAAGCGCCTTTATTTTCATTTCAAACAGTTTAGATTCATTCCTTCTAAATCCCCAGAATTAGGTCTCTTGGACAGAATCTAATCAATAAAACCATGGTCTGGGACCTGGGCTTCTCAGTATATTAATGTTATAATATTCAAATTAATGATTTTAATAGATACCTGGCGAGGATCATCATTTAACTGTGCTGTGTTAAATCATTATAGAAAATATGATTAGTTTAAACTTTAAATTCCAACCTAGTAATCACAAGTAAATGTTCCCGTTTACTCTAAGAATAAAGCATATCTAAGCACTGTCGGGCCGCACAGTCCACATCTTAGATGTGCCATCTCATAGAGGGTGATGGTGGTACACATAAGCTGTGTCTCAAATGGCACAATATTCCCTATATAGTGAAATACTTTTGATCATGGCCCGTAGGCCACTAGAGTATATAGTGAATAAGGTGCCATTTTGGACACATCAAGCAACACCCTGGTGAGAGTTGTGCTGTGGCTTGAAAAGCTGTTACCACCAGGAAGGAACTTTCTTTGCTAAAAACATTTCATCATTCCACTGCTTCATTATCATATTATTTTCCGGTATTGGAGTCATTTCATGTTTTCCTTTGTTTACTTAAGTTACTCTCAAAGCAGTGCCTATAAAGCAGCAGAGAATTGGTATGGTATTTTTAAATACCCTTTAGCATCTATAACAGCAGGTTAGATTGAATTATACTGAACAAAATATAAAACGCAACATGCAACAATTTAAAGGTTTTTACTGAGTTACAGGTTCATATGAGGAAATAAGGTAATTGAAATATATTCATTAGGCCCTTATCTATGGATTTCACATGACTAGTCAGAGGTGCAGCCAAGGGAGGGCCTCAGAGGGCATAGGCCCACCCACTTGGCAGCCAGGCCCAGCCAATCAGAATTATTTTTTTCCCACACAAAAGAGCTTTATTAGACAGAAATACTCCTCAGCACAAAACTCTACATTTTAAAGGGGCTTTTTATTGTCCACGGCACAAGGCACACCTGTGTAATGATCATGCTGTTTAATCTGCTTCTTAATATGCCAAACTTGTCAGTTGGATGAAATATCTTGACAAAGGAGAAATGCTCACTAACAGGGATGTACTGTAAACAAATTTGTGCTCAACATTTTAGAGAAATAAGCTTGGAGTGTATGGAACATTTCTGAGATTTTTTATTTCAGCTCATGAGACATGGGACCAACACTTTGCATGTTGCGTTTATATTTTTGTTCATTGTATATGTCTATATCAATCAGCAGACAGACCTGTAGCTGAGTCCAGGCTATCTTCGAAAATGTATAAATATGAAATAAAAATCATCCTTAAATCTATACTTGCCTTGTCAGTTCTCCCTCTTTCTCCATCCTGGTTACTGGTTCTGAGTGAGGTACAGTAACTCATTATACAGTCAGCTTGTCGTACCCATAAAGTTTGAGTTAACGTTAAGTGATAAGAGAGATTGGGACTTTACTGAGTAGCAGTGTCAAAATGCTTCAGCAGTAAATAGCTCACATACTTTCCTTGTCGAACTCTTAATGCTACTGTGCTGCTGGTGTAACTCAATTAAGACAACATCTTTCTCCAATTTTACGCTTCAAATTGAGCATTTCCCCAGATATTCCAGGAAGGGAGAATAGTATGGACTATTCAGTGACATCCATGTAATTTAGGCCTTGTGCATTGGGATCATGTGAGTGTTTGAATATGGGGTGGAACAAATCCAAATTGAAGCAAAAGGGGAGGGGGGGGGGTCATATCTCGGATGAGAGCACTAAAACCTGAAGCATTTGTCAAGCACACTGACATAATGGGCCTTTGTGACCTCTCTAACAGGCGAATCACACTGGAGCCAGCAAGACAGCAGTTAAAGCATCAGTGTAGTAGGACAGACAAGGATAAGTCAAGAATAGCATTTGAGAACCCTGCTAGAGGACAGGACACAGTCTTCATCCCAAATGGCTCCCTATTCCCAATATAGTGTATCATTTTTTTTTTACCAGAACCCTATGTGCCCTAGTGGACAAAATAGGAAATATGATGCCATTTGGGAAGCACACTACTACCACAAAGAAAAAGCCACTGTCCTCATCCATGATGACCAATGCAACAAATGAGCAAATTCCATAAATTGTGTAGCAGCCAAAATATACTAGTATTGTTGTATCGCTATTCGTGCCATCAAATTAGAGTAAAATATTCACACATTTTCACTCCAGACCCCAAAGTGTAAAATTTGTGTTTGTTTAAGGTTTTAAATGGTGCTTTGTGTTCGATGGTGCGGATAACAAAAATAGCCCTGTTGGTAAGTGACAGCGATTCGTGTGTGGCTCATTTCTATGGCACATAGTGACTATGTCTGCAAACCCATGTGGCACCCTATTGCCTAGATAGTGCATTATATTTGAACCAGGGCCCATAGGGCTCTGATCAAGTAGTGCACAATGTAGTGAATAGGGTGCAATTTGGGATGTAGCCTGAGGCTGGCTTGTTCACAGGAAACTGGGAGTTCTCCCGGGCTTTCTCTGGTCCAGAATGAGGGAATACTGCAAGTCTGGAAAAACAACCCCCTGACTTGATCCAAACAGCCAAAAATAATATGGTCACTGGGAACCTTGGCTGGCCTCCAATGCTAACAATTAAATGGAGCAATGTGTTAAAAAGCATACAGCAGGAGAGGTGGCAAAGGCCCATCGATTTACAGTGACGTGAGCTCAGTTTTAAGGGAATAAAATATATAGCACAGGAGGTTGGTGGCACCTTAATTGGGGAGGACGGGCTTATGGCTGAAGGCTGGATTGGAATTAGTGGAATTCGCTCCGTTCCAGATGTTATTATGAGCCATCCTCCCCTCAGCAGCCTCCACTGATATATAGTCCCAGTCAATATTTTGGACACACCTACTCCTTCAAGGATTTTTCTTTATTTTTACTATTTTCTACATTGTTGAATAATAGTGAAGACATCAAAACTATGGAAGAACACATATGGAATCATGTAGTAACCCCAAAAAATGTTAAACAAATCAAAATATATTTTAGATTCTTCAAAGTAGTCACCCTTTACTTTGATTACAGCTTTGCACACTCTTGGCATTCTCTCAACCAGCATCACTTGGAATGCTTTTCCAACAGTATTGAAGGAGTTCTCACATATATTGAGCACCTGTTGGCTGCTTTTCCTTCACCCTGCGGTCCAACTCAGGTCAGGTGATTGTGGATGCCAAGTCATCTGATGCAGGACTCCATCACTCTCCTTCTTAATCAAATAGCCCTTACACAGCCTGGAGGTGTGCTGGGTCATTGTCCTGTTGAAAAACAAATGATAGTCCCAGTAAGCGCAAACCAGATGGGATGGCGTATAGTTGCAGAATGCTGAAGTTGCCATGCTGGTTAAGTGTGCCTTGAATTCTAAATAAATCACAGACAGTGTCACCAGCAAAGGACTACCACACCATCACACCTCCTCCTTCATTCTTCACAGTGGGAACCACACATGAGGAGATCATCCGTTCACCTACTCTGCGGCTCACAAAGACACAGCGGTTGGAACCAAAAATGTCAAATTTGGACTCATCAGACGAAAGGACAGACTTCCACTGATCTAATGTCCATTGCTCATGTTTCTTGGCCCAAGCAAGTCTCTTCTTCTTATTGGTGTCCTTTAGTAGTGGTTTCTTTGCAGCAATTCGATCATGAAGGCCTGATTCACAAGGTCTCCTCTGAACAGTTGATGTTGAGATGTGTCTGTTACTTGGCTGGTAACTCTAATGAACTTATCCTATGCAGCAGAGGAAACTCTGGGTCCGGATTGACTGACCTTCATGTCTTAAAGTAATGATGGACTGACATTTCTCTTTGCTTACTTGAGGTGCCATAATATGGACTAGGTCTTTTACCAAATAGGGCTGTCTTCTGTATACCGCCCTGCCTTGTCACAACACCCTACCTTGTCACAACACAACTGATTGGCTCAAACGCATTGAGAAGGAAAGAAATTCCACAAATTAACTTATAACAAGGCACACCTGTTAATTGAAATGCATTCCAGGTGACTACCTCATGAAGCTGGTTGAGAGAATTCCAAGAGTGTGCAAAGCTGTCATCAAGGCAAAGGGTGGCTATTTGAAGAAACTCAAATATAAAACATATTTGGATTTGTTTAAGACTTTTGGTTAACAAATTGATTCAAACTAAAAATGATGCATCATCAAGAGATTGCCATGCATGTTACATGAGAAGTAAGAGGATGCCTTGTTTAGAGGTCTTTTAAGTATGGGAAAATGTATTTTCATAAAATATATCTAGGGGTGAGAGCATACAAAAATAAAATAATACAATAATCTCTTCTCGGTTTAGTGAAGAACCTTCACATGTCTCAATGCTGCACGAAGAAAAACAGTTTTTTGGTCATTGACGATAAATGACGATTAAATCCATTTTAATCCCACTTTGTAACACAATACAATGTGAAGAAATCTAAGGGTGGTGAATACATTGAGTAATGTCAATGTCAGAGGCTGTGCCAGTGCCAGATGGGTCTGTAGACTGGTGTTTGTGAGATACAGTATACAGGATCCTCTCTCCAGGTGTCTCTGTGTGCGTCTCAAAATGCACCCTATTCCCGATGTAATGCACTACTTTTGGCCATGACCCTGGTCAAAAGTAGGCCACTATATAGGGAATAGGGTGCCATTTAGGACTGACTGAGTACAGACATCTGTCTGGCTCCCAAGGCAACCAGCAGAACATGGAGACATGCCCAATGAAATATGCATGAAACACAAGCATGATAGTGTCTTCGGAAAGTATTCAGACCTTTGACTTTTTCTACCTTTTGTTACGTTACAGCCTTATTCTAAAATGGATTAAATTGTTTTTTCCCCCCCTTATCAATCTACACACAATACCCCAGGTTTAGAAATGTTTGCAAATGTATTAAAAAAATGGGAATATCACATTTACATAATTATTCAGACCCTTCACTCAGTACTTTGTTGAGCATTGCTTCACAGCTATTTCAGGTCTCCAGAGATGTTCGATCGGGTTCAAGTCCGGGATCTGGCTGGGCCACTCAAGGACATTTAGAGATTTGTCCAGAAGCCACTCCTGCGTTATCTTGGCTGTGTGCTTAGGGTCCTGTTGGAAGGTGAACCTTGGCCCCAGTCTGATGTCCTGAGTGCTGTGGAGGTTGTTTTCACCAAGGATCTCTCTGTACTTTGCTCCGTTCATCTTTGCCTCGATCCTAACTAGTTTCCCAGTCCCTGCCGCTGACAAACACAGCATGATGCTGCCACCACCATGCTTCACCGTAGGGATGGTGCCGGGTTTCCTCCAAACGTGACGCTTGGCATTCAGGCCAAAGAATTCAATATTGGTTTCATCAGACCAGAGATTCTTGTCCAGAAAATCACATTGTAGGATTTTTAATGAATTTCTTTGTAAATTATGGTGGAAAATAAGTATTTGGTCACCTACAAACAAGCAAGATTTCTGGCTCTCACAGACCTGTAACTTCTTCTTTAAGAGGCTCCTCTGTCCTCCACTCGTTACCTGTATTAATGGCACCTGTTTGAACTTGTTATCAGTATAAAAGACACCTGTCCACAACCTCAAACAGTCACACTCCAAACTCCACTATGGCCAAGACCAAATAGCTGTCAAAGGACACCAGAAACAAAATTGTAGACCTGCACCAGGCTGGGAAGACTGAATCTGCAATAGGTAAGCAGCTTGGTTTGAAGAAATCAACTGTGGGAGAAATTATTAGGAAATGGAAGACATACAAGGCCACTGATAATCTCCCTCGATCTGGGGCTCCACGCAAGATCTCCCCCCGTGGGGTCAAAATGATCACAAGAACGGTGAGCAAAAATCCCAGAACCATACAGGGGGACCTAGTGAATGACCTGCAGAGAGCTGGGACCAAAGTAACAAACCCTACCATCAGTAACACACCACGCCACCAGGGACTCAAGTCCTGCAGTGCCAGACGTGTCCCCCTGCTTTAGCCAGTACATGTCCAGGCCCATCTGAATTTTGCTAGAGAGCATTTGGATGATCCAGAAGAAGATTGGGAGAATGTCATATGGTCAGATGAAACCAAAATAAAACTTTTTGGTAAAAACTCGACTCGTCGTGTTTGGAGGACAAAGAATGCTGAGTTGCATCCAAAGAACACCATACCTACTGTGAAGCATGGGGGTGGAAACATCATGCTTTGGGGCTGTTATTCTGCAAAGGGTCCGACGACTGATCCGTGTAAAGGAAAGAATGAATGGGGCCATGTATCGTGAGATTTTGAGTGAAAACCTCTTTCCATCAGCAAGGGCATTGAAGATGAAACGTGGCTTGGTCTTTCAGCATGACAATGATCCCAAACACACCGCCCGGGCAACAAAGGAGTGACTTCGTAAGAAGTATTTCAAGGTCCTGGAGTGGCCTAGCCAGTCTCCAGATCTCAACCCCATAGAAAATGTTTGGAGGGAGTTGAAAGATCGTGTTGCCCAGCAACAGCCCCAAAACATCACTGCTCTAGAGGAGATCTGCATGGAGGAATGGGCCAAAATACCAGCAACAGTGTGTGAAAACCTTGTGAAGACTTATAGAAAACGTTTGACCTCTGTCATTGCCAACAAAGGGTATATAACAATGTATTGAGAAACTTTTGTTATTGACCAAATACTTATTTTCCACCATAATTTGCAAATAAATTCATTAAAAATCCTACAATGTGATTTTCTGGATTTTTTTTCTCTCATTTTGTCTGTCATAGTTGAAGTGTACCTATGATGAAAATTACAGGCCTCTCTCATCTTTTTAAGTGGGAGAACTTGCACAATTGGTGGCTGACTAAATACTTTTTTGCCCCACTGTATATTGATACTTACTGGTTTTCCACAGTGCTAAAAAATTAAGGATGCATCCTAAATGGCACCATATGGGCAATAGTCAAAAATAGTGCACTTTGTATGGAATAACCCAAGAAACTCAAATGTCCAGAAAATGGAGTCTGTTTGCATGGAAGACTATCCTCAAGCGTTTTTGTGTCTCTCCCCCACTAACCGTCTCTCTCTCTCGCTCCACCTATCTCTCTCTCTCCATCTACACCCAATGCAATTCATAGAGAGGTTATACAAGATGCTATCTTGCAACCCCAAGCAAGGACTATTTTACTGCAACTTTATCTTTCAATTAGCTATTTAATTTGTCCATTAGGGTAAATAGGTAGATAGTAATGCAACCAGTCATAGTTCCAGCAAAATTAACAAGACAAGCTAATCACTAATCTGACCCCTCAGGATGACTGTCAAATGTTGAAAGGGAAATTAGCCAGTTCACGCATTTAGGCACCCCTTAATTTGATAACCTTGTTGTTGAAGAACCTTTACTGCATGTATTCAAGGTTTAAAAAGTCTTCTAAAGTTGGTAATTTCCACTTTAACAATTTAGACTTGATTTGCCCTAACAGACAATGTACCAACCCCTTCAAAAATGTCCATTAATTATAATCCACACAATAACTTACATTTCCTGTTGCTGCAGGATTATTTTCCTGCTGTGAGACACTGGTCAAATTAAAATCCTACACTTGTAGGTAAAGGGTGTCATTTAGGATGCACACCTTGGGTGCATTCCTCTGCCCAGGTGTTGCTGACGCATGCCAGATCTTACAACGGCTGGATAGATATTATACAATATTTTACTGATGATTGATCACTGCCTTGTCACACTCCTAGGCTCTACTCAAATGGCACCATATTGCAGCATAGTGCATTACTTCTGACCAGGGCCCATTGTCTTACATCAGATGGCATCACTCCTATGCGACGCACGTCCCTCAACCGATCTGTCTAACCAAACGTGGAACTTATCTTTAAAAAAAATCTAGATTTTGCTAATCTGCCTTACCCTAGTTACTTATTCTGAAAATCACTCCGCTCTCCGTAGTTACGGTATGATGCACTGGCTCGTGGCTATTACTGTGAGCTTGTTTGAACTGCCATTATGGTAGCTAGTTTTCCAGCTTGTTGATTAAGTTGTACGTCAACAAAGTTATGGGACTGTTCTCAGAAATCAACATGCACATGACTCTGACAACTGCCACTCTGCCTCACTAATTTGTAACATTTGGCTAAAGCGATAAGAGCAGATAGCTAGCTGTGTGATGCAGAACTCGGCACACTAATCACGACAGAACATTTTCATATTTTTAAAAATGTTAACCTTTATTTAACTAGGCAAGCCAGTTAAGAACAAATTCTTATTTACAACGACGGCCCACCCTGGCCAAACCCAGACACTGCCTTATCATGACAAATAATTTGTGCTATTAGCTAGAATTTCACTCCACAAGCTAGCTAAAGGGAGTATTCAGCATTGAGTGTGTGAACTGGCATTTTTTAGCATCCCTTTAGTTTCATTATGGATTGATTTGAGACTGGTTAAACCAGCAAGCCGACGCTAATAATTAGTTCATTTTGGTGCACATTTAGAATTCCATAAATACTGATTATGCAAACAGAAAACACCTTAGCTAGATGTAGAATTCAGTAGTGAGACTTGCTACAGGTATTAGCTACAAGTTTATAGTTTTTTGGTAAGATTAACTTTTTTTGAGAATGAAAAGGATTTCAGAGGACGATGTCGCCTTGGTAATATTTTCAAATGTTAGCACAACATATTGTAGCCAAACTTCTTTTTAGCTATCCCATGACTGTCTGCGAGTTATCAGATAGATCAGGGTTTTGTCAAGAAGGGATGCAGCTTTAATTGCCAGTTACTTTTCATAGTAGATTTAGGAGAACTTACACGGCATGTTAAGATAAATAAAGTAGCAGGTTAGGATAATTGGGATAGCATGCTAGTAGATACCCATAGACTTCCAGTCATTGCGCTAATGCTAGTTAGCATTGGCTCACAAAACTACCTTTAACTTCCTTCATAGTGGACACAGTCACGTAACAATGGTATCCACAAGTTCAACTGACTCTGGGGAAGTAGATAAAGGGCATTTTTGCCAAAATCCTGAAATATCCCTTTAAAACTTCCTTTTACTTATGAAGTTGAAGAAGTCAATGGAAAAGTGTGTCTTCAGAATTAAGGCCAGCCCCTCCCCCATCTGTCATGTCATCATGTGTGATAGGGAATACGGAGCTTAAGCAAAGCTCTTCCTGTCATCGCCGTTGCCACGGTGAGATAACTGCCGCGTGGCCAGCTGTTGCCAGTACTCAGGGCCAGTACAATGGAGTCCTGTGTTGGGTGGTTGGAGAGCATGCGCACGCGCGCGCACACACACACACACACACACACACACACACACACACACACACACACACACACACACACACACACACACACACACACACACACACACACACACACAGCTGTGCTGCACAGCAGAGCTAACACCATTTCATAACAGAAGGAGGGGATGTGGGGAGGCAGTAAGGGGGGTCAGTTAGCTAGTAACAGAGATATAAAATGCTACATGAACAGATTTCTTCAATTGCAACGGCCAAAGCAAAGTGAGGGTTGTTATTGCATGTCTAGTTTACTTATGCATGCCCATTTTCTATTCCTAATCTAATCGCAATAACAGGAGAATGTTTTAGACCACAGCATTAAGATCGTATGGGCAGATAGTTATGAATGGATGACAAATCGCTGCCAATTCTGATCACACCTAGCAGAACATAAAAAGCGTGGACTGTAACATTTGAATGAAAGGTTAATTCGCTTTTAAAAGCACCACTTAAAATGTGTGTTTCTGTTAGAGTACTGGACCTCATGTTCACATGCACACATTTGAAAGGGTTATGCGAGGCCATAGGATCCACTCTAAATGTAAATAAGTGGTGTTTTAAATGGTCATTTACCCATGGTTGGTAGAGAATGAGAGATACCCTGTTGGTAATGGGGTCAAGTCCTTCATTAACCCAACTGCTACAGTGATGACTGAATCTGTATCCCAAATGACACCCTATTCTATATATAGAGCACTACTTTTGAGCAGGGCCCATAGGGAATAGGGTTCCATTTGGGGTGCAGCCAGCCTCATCTCCTCACTCCATTATCTAGAGACAGACAAGTAGTTCTAATTCTGAATGACTTCTTAATAATTGTGAGTGACTACCAGAGTTGGGGTCAATTCCATTTGAATTCCAGTCAATTCAGGAAGTATACTGAAATTCCAATTCTCTCTCCAGTGTTTTTCAATGAGGAAAATGTGGAATTTGGTTTACTTTCTGAATTGACTGGAATTCAAATGGCATTGACCCCAACTCTGGTGACGACAGGAGACAACACATCTTTTATTAATTCCTCATTCTCTTAAGCAAAGTACAAAATATGGCGAATAACATTATTTGAATGTCCAAGGCTGCGGGTCTGTAGGTAACCGCCCTGACCCTCCCCCATGGATCTCTTTTCCGAGAGCTGAAGTTTTCCAATCACGTTCTGTGTTTCACGTTCTGTGTTTCAATTCCCACTGTGAATTGTGAATTCTTCAAGTTTTACCAGTGACGTAGCATCTGCATACCAACCATTTGATCACAATCATTTTCATGGGGATATGCATTTGATCTGGAGTTATACTGTAACGGAGATGCAGGGAGTCAGGAAGCAGGTGAGTTGAATAGGAACGAACATGGCATGAACACAAAACAGGAGTAGCGTCTAAACACGAAAACAGCAAACAATACCACCTAATGTGTGATACAACAGAGTGATAGATAAATGCAGGGACGGACTTGAAGTAGAAAACGGCCCGAGACTTTGATCCAAACCGGCCCACCAGAACTGGCCCCCGTATACTCCACCATGGCCGCCCTGCTAATGCACGTACGTACACCCCCGACCAGCCCCTAATATAACCACCTAACTACATCATAACCATTGATCACTATTGCAGTACTACTTTAAAAAGGCTGCAGAACACACACACAAACGCTGCACATTGTTATAAAACTTCTACAGAACACACTGAATTTGTCATGATTGAACTACCTCACATCACATGAAGCCTTGAGTGAAAAAGAGATTCTAAAATATCCACAATACTCACTTTGACATAGAACTGTCTAACTGCTGCTCAGGGTCAGCTGGCTGGCTTTAAGTCATGGGAGTACACCTTCTAAAAAACAATGGTTGAACACCTCTCCAAACATAGAACGTAACCTGTAAGAGAGCAGCACAAGCCATCATGAGTCATGATTCATCGACATCACCTGAAGCCTAGAGTAAAACAGAGATGCTATAATATCCTCAGTACTCACTGAAACATACAACTGTCTAACTGCTGCTCAGGGCCAGCTGGCTGGCTCCACTCTGTCAAAGTACTGGACAGCAATATTACAGACAGGAAAAAGAGACAATAGAAATGTAGGAGTAAAATAATAAGTAAGCAAGTTATAGGAAATATGTCGCAACTACCTTATTGGAGGAGCAATTTTCTCAACACCTCGCTTTTCTCTGCAACTCTATCGAACAGCATGTCAGTATCCAGGGGCATGAGGATGTCCTTCTCGGTGGCCATCAGCATGAAGGCCTCTAGGTGTTCTTCTGAGAGAGTGCTCCTGAGTCTGCTCTTGATGTACTTTAAGGTGGAGAAGCTTCGCTCACAAGCTACCTGGGTAACTGAGAGGGTGAGTAGGAACTACCTGGGTAACTGAGAGGGAGAGTAGGAACTACCTGGGTAACTGAGAGGGTGAGTAGGAACCACCTGGGTAACTGAGAGGGTGAGTAGGAACTACCTGGGTAACTGAGAGGGTGAGTAGGAACTACCTGGGTAACTGAGAGGGAGAGTAGGAACTACCTGGGTAACTGAGAGGGTGAGTAGGAACTACCTGGGTAACTGAGAGGGAGAGTAGGAACATGTAGCCAAGGCCAAGAATAGGGTATGCATCAGTCAGCAGGTCGTACCATCTCAGCATCTGGCAACAACACAGTGGACATTCTTTGCAGGATGAGCAGCATTTATTCTTCATTTCCACCTCATCTTAATTTCCATCAGGGCCATCCTCCACTGTCCTGGTCATGTTCCTCCTATCCTGAACTTTTCAGTCTTTTCTACTGTACAGCGAGGCTCCTCAGCTCACACTGCAAATTGTCAACAGTTGCTTGGCTATCAAATCGAAGCAAACATTTGCTGATCTCTTGAAGGGCTGTCTCTGGAAGACCATTGGATTTGTGAGAAGTTTCTAGGGCCCAGAAGGGCTAGGTCAGCATATAGAGTGCCATGAGACAGAAACCGCCTGTGGATACTATCTGTGACTGTAACCATCATTTGATTATGGACTTGAACTTTATAGGCACTCTCTGCCTCTGTCAAAGCTTTATCTTGAGCCATCTCTTCAGACATGATTTTCTTCTTTCTTGCCCTTTTCTGTGGCATTGTGGCTTCCACCTCCTCCAGCTCTGTGTCCTCATCCTGTTCTTTGATCTTCTTATTTGCAAACTGAACAAATGTGTCTGTAGCTGCCATAAAGGTGTCAAAGTCTCTTGACATGCCTTTCAGGGTTTCCTGTGTAGCCCCAACCATTCGATGGGCAGACAGGATGTCCCTCCCACTTGTCTGCAGGTATTAGGACAGTGGTGACGTGTTCTCAAATATCAGATTTTTTTTTTAAACTGTCAGTATTGTCTCATACTAGAAAAGAGTCTAATTAAATCCTCTTGCCTTCACCCAAACAGTTGTCTTCATGTTGGCCGGTCCTTGTGTGGCTGATAGTGTGAGGAGTACTTCAACATAGAGACCCTGTACTGGTTTTCCAAAGGATCCAGACCTTCTTCAAAGCACTATCCTTAGCCCACCAGCGTGTTTCTCCAATTTGAGATCTGTGTTGTGTCATGCCTCTTCTTCTTCCACACATCCATCCATTGGTAGGATTCACAGAGTAAGTCTGCAATGTTGTTAAGGAGAGCAAACAGTGACCCGCTTGTTAAGACAATTTCAGTTGTTCAGTTGTCAATTTCAGTTGAAAAAAACAGATTAAGGACATGTGCATAGCACCATACATGCACTTGATTGGGGGACTTTGAGGATAACAGAGTAGAGAAGCTTTTATATTTAACCTGCATATTGGATGCTCCATCCGTAGCATTGCCAATGCACTTGCTCATATCTAATTTTAGTTTATCCACGATATCTGTCAACAATTGGACAAAGTACAGTTCAGTGGATGCGTCTAACTTCACAACAGCCACAAGCCTCTCTTGTACAACGTCTGCACATATCTCACAATGACAGAACACTGGTCTTGAGTTATGTCCTGAGTTGTGTCGACCTGGACAGAGAACATTCCAGCTTGCTCAATTTCACTTGACATGGTCTCTTGGATAATGCTCTGAACTGTGTGAATGATGTTGTTGACAGTATTTTTTGAGAGAAGTGTGATTAGAGAACCTCTGCGTCTTGTCCCAGACTGATGTAGGTTCTTGCTTTTCTCGAATCATTCGGTGAGATGTTCTTTCAAGCAGACGTCATACTTTCCCAGCAGTATTATCATCACCAAGAAATTACCATGAACATATTTCCAATCCGTTATTCCACTCATAAAAATACTGCTGTCAAAATGCCATACAAATTGAAAAGTATAATGCAAGGCTTTCTTCATTGTATGACAGCCATTTCCGATTGGTGCCGCCTTTAAAACAGAAAACCCTCTATACCACAGAGTTTTTGATTCCTGCATAGGGTGGAAACAAAAAAAATATTTTTAGGTCATCTGACTTGGTTCTCTTGAAATAATCAAAAGTTGGTCTGGCATCCTGGCCTTCTCTTCCACTGAAACTGAACTGGACCTATCATCAACCTGGGTATGAATAAAATATTATAGAAATTAACTAATAAAGGCCCAATTTTGAAAAACTACAAAAACACAGCTGCAGCCCCACTATTTCATATCAAGTGACAACCCAACATGTTTTTTTAGGTGTGGCTTTACTCGCGGTTCACACCGGACTGTTGGCATGATGAGGAATTTCAATGCATTGTCTAGTAAGAGGCAAAGTGGTAGAAACCTGTAGCCATATTCTCCCGCACAAAATATGGATTTGCATGCCCAATTTTTCAGTTTTTGATTTGTTAAATTTTTTTGAAATATCCAATAAATGTTGTTCCACTTCATGATTGTGTCCCACTTGTTGTTGATTCTTCACAAAAAAATACAGTTTTATATCTTTATGTTTGAAGCCTGAAATGTGGCAAAAGGTCGCAAAGTTCAAGGGGGCCGAATACTTTCGCAAGTCACTGTATGTTTTGTTTATTCCATGTGTAACTCTGTTGTGTATGTCAAATTGCTATGCTTTATCTTGGCCAGGTCGCAGTTGCAAATGAGAACTTGTTCTCAACTAGCCTACCTGGTTAAATAAAGGTGAAATAAAAAATGTAAAAATAAATTACCTGCGAACCGGGTTGTGGCATCTTCCTCTTGTCGGTCTAGCACTTTGATGTTAGCGTCGGTGCCCCTGGTACTAGTACTACTACTACTGAATAAGTTGGTTAGTTTTTTACATTTACTTGCATTTTAGTGAAGACTTTTGACTCTTTTGTCTGCTTTCCCGTTTTCTATTTTAGCTGGTTTTCGAGCTGTCACTGTCAGTGTCAATGTATATGTGAGCGAGACAAAGGGGGCGGGGCTAAGGGTTGCATAGACGTTCGTTTGGAATAGACCAACAGGCCTGGGGGAAAGGGGGGGGGGGAATGTATAAGGCAGGCAAGAGTGTTCAACCTGAGTATAAAAAACAGAGAGAACTTAATTAAATCATTCTGACCTGGAACTTCACATTTCATTCTCGTCTAGGATGTGGACTAACAGCATCAGGCCTTTAAGATGGAAATTATGATTGCCATCCCTGATAAGGGCATCCTCTAGTCTACAGTAGATAAATAGTGCAGAAAATAGTGATTTAATATAGTGTTCCTATTCTGAAAAACTATATAGGTTGTATAGGTTCAGCCTTCATCCACATTGGGTCACATGGCCCTCCCACAGTGGAAGTGTATCAGGGAGGTGAGAGGAAAAGCAAGGAGAGGAGAAGAGAAGTGAAAATAGGGGAGGGGAGAGGAGATGGGAAGACAGAAAAAGAGGAGAAAAGGGAGGACTCGGAGAGAGGTGAGGAGAGGAGAAGAGGGAGAGGAAAGGAGAAGGAATGGTAGGCAGCAAGGAGGAGAGGAGATGGCCTGCTGTGTTCTGCTACCTTACTGCTCTCTGCTGTTCCTCTCCCCATCCCCATGTAGTGTTCATTCTGCAAGCGCAGTCAGGGGGAGAGGAGCTGCTACGAGGCACAGTGGCCCCCAGTTGCAACGACAAGTTCTGTGGGCCTCCCTCTCAGTAGGGGTCTCTGCACCATGCGGCTCCCGACAGGCTCAGCATGGCCTGGAGCTAACACACACACACTACAGCGGCAGCCTGACAGGAACATGCTGATATCTGTGTCAAGGCCCTGTCTCCCTCTCTTCCTCCCCCTGCTCATCAGTATGACTAATGGAGTCCTTGCAGGAGAGAGAGCGAGAGCGATAGAGCGAGAGACAAAATACCACAGCGTGCAATCACAGCAGCAAGATGTGTGTTCTGTTGCCATGAGAAAGGGGCAACCAGTGGAGCACAAACAACATTGTGTAAATAGCACCAATATTTATCTGTTTATTTATCTCCCCTACTATGCGTACTAAAACTATTTGCAATTTGCTTGAACACAGTACATACACTGAGTGCACAAAACATTAGGAACAGCTTGCTAATATTGAGTTGCATCCCCTTTTGCCCTCAGAACAGCCTCAATTCGTCGGGGCATGGACTCCACAAGGTGCCAAAAGCATTCTACAGTGAAGCTGGCCTATGTTGACTTCAATACTTCCCACAGTTGTGTCAAGTTGGCTCTATGTCCTTTGGGTGGTGGACATAAAAGCCAGAGTTTTTGTTTACTTCAACAGGCCCCTCCGTCGCGACGTCTCCTGAATTCCCATCTGCTAGCCTGCTAGCCACGGCCCGCTAGCTGTCTAGAGCATAATGGACTGTTAGCTGAAGAGATCCATCGGCCAATTTCTTGGGCCACTATACCTATTTTGCCAATTGGACTGGACCCCTTTACTGCACGGAACCCAACTAATCCATCACGACTGGTCTGCTGAAGTAAGCGCACGAGGAGGCTCCGCATGAAGAGGCTATAACAGACTTCTTCTGTCACGACATCCCTCTAAGTCCCTTCTGCTAGCTTGCTAGCCCAGGCCCGCTAGCTGTCTGAATTGCCGTGTCTCTAGCCAGCCTAACTACTCACTTGACCCCTATGATCACTTGGCTACGCATGCCTCTACCTAATGTCAATATGCCTTGTCCATTGCTATTCTGGTTAGTAATTATAGTCTAATTTCACTGTAGAGCCTCTAGCCCTGCTCAATATGCCTTAGCTAACCCTTTAGTTCCACCTCCCAAACACGCAGTGACGTCACCTGGTCTAAATTATGTTTCTAGAGACAATCTCTCTCATCATCACTCAATGCCTAGGTTTACCTCCACTGTATTCACATCCTACCCTACCCTTGTCTGTACATTATGCCTTGAATCTATTCTATCGTGCCCAGAAACCTGCTCCTTTAACTCTCTGTTCCGAAAGTACTAGACGACCAGTTCTTATAGCCTTTAGCCGTACCCTTATCCTACTCCTCCTCTGTTCCCCTGGTGATGTAGAGGTTAATCCAGGCCCTACACTGCTTTAGCTCCACTCCTATTCCCCAGGTGCTCTCATTCGTTGACTTCTGTAACCGTAAAAGCCTTGGTTAACATCAGAAGTCTCCTCCCTAAGGTTGTTTTATTCACTGCTTTAGCAGACTCTGCCAACCCGGATGTCCTAGCCGTGTCTGAATCCTGGTTTAGGAAGACCACCAAAAACCCTGAAATTTCCATCCCTAACTATAACATTTTCAGACAAGATAGAACTGCCAAAGGGGGCAGAGTTGCAATCTACTGCAGAGATAGCCTGCAGAGTTCTGTCTTACTATCCAGGTCTGTACCCAAACATTTTGAGCTTCTACTTTTAAAAATCCACCTTTCCAGAAACAATTCTCTCACAGTTGCCGCTTGCTATAGACCACCCTCAGCCCCCAGCTGTGCCCTCGACACCATATGTGAATAGATTGCCCCCCAACTATCTTCAGAGATCGTGCTGCTAGGTGACCTAAACTAGAACATGCTTAACACCCCGGCCATCCTACAATCTAATCATTGATGCCCTCAATCCCACACAAATTATCAATGAACCTATCAGGTACAACCCCAAATCCGTAAACACGGGCACCCTCATAGATATCATCCTAACCAACCTGCCCTCCAAATACACCACTGCTGTCTTCAACCAAGATCTCAGCAATCACTGCCTAATTGCCTGCATTCGTAATGGGTCTGCGGTCAAACGACCACCTCTCATCACTGTCAAAACGCTCCCTAAAACACTTCAGCAAGCAGGCCTTTCTAATCGACCTGGCCCGGGTATCCTGGAAGGATAATGACCTCATCCCTGACCTCATCCCGTCACAGGATGCCTGTTTTTTCTTTAAAAGTGCCTTCCTCACCATGCATGCCCCATACATAAAATTTAGAACCAGGAACAGATATAACCCTTGGTTCACTCAGGACCTTACTGCCCTTGACTAGCACAAAAAAACATCATGTGGTGTACTGCATTAGCATCGAATAGCCCCTGTGATATGCAACTTTTCAGGGAAGTTAGGAACCGATATACACAGGCAGTTAGGAAAGCTAAGGCTAGCTTTTTAAAGCAGAAATTTGCATCCTGTAGCACAAACTCAAAAAAGTTCTGGGACACTGTAAAGTCCATGGAGAGTAAGAGCACCTCCTCGCAGCTGCCCACTGAACTGAGGCTAGGAAACAATGTCACCACCGATAAATCCACTATAATTGAGAATTTCAATAAGCATTTTTCTACAGCTGGCCATGCTTTCCACCTGGCTACCCCACCCCCGGTCAACAGCCCTGCACCCCCCACAGCAACTCGCCCAAGCCTCCCCCATTTCTCCTTCACCCAAATCCAGATAGATGATGTTCTGAAAGAGCTGCAAAATCTGGACCCCTACAAATCAGCCGGGCTAGACAATCTGGACCCTCTCTTTCTAAAAGTATCTGCCGAAATTGTTGCAATCCCTATTACTAACCTGTTCAACCTCTCTTTCATATCGTCTGAGATTCCCAAAGATTGGAAAGCTGCAGCGGTCATCCCCCTCTTCAAAGGGGGAGACACCTTAGACCCAAAATGCTACAGACCAATATCTATCCTACCCTGCCTTTCGAAGGTCTTTGAAAGCCAAGTTAAAAAACAGCTTACTGACCATTTAGAATCCCACCGTACCTTCTCCGCTATGCAATCTGGTTTCAGAGCTGGTCATGGGTGCACCTCAGCCATGCTCAAGGTCCTAAACGATATCATAACTGCCATCGATAAGAAGCAATACCGTGCAGTTATAGTCATCGACCTGGCCAAGGCTTTCGACTCTGTCAATCACCACATTCTTATTGGCAGATTCAACATTTTGGTTTCTCAAATGGTTGCCACAGGGTTCAATTCTCGGGGCCAAATCTCTTCTCTGTATACATCAATTATATCACTCTTGATCTAAGCAGACAACACCATTCTGTATACCTCTGGCCCTTCTTTGGACACTGTGTTAACTAACCTCCAGACAAGTTTCAATGTGGCAGGGTAGCCTAGTGGTTAGAGTGTTGGACTAGTAACCGGGTGTTTGCAAGTTCAAATCCCCGAGCTGACAAGGTACAAATCTGTCGTTCTGCCCCTGAATAAGCAGTTAACCCACTGTTCCTAGGCGGTCATTGAAAATAAGAATTTGTTCTTAATTGACTTGCCTAGTTAAATAAAGGTACAAATAAGAAATTAAATGCCATACAACTCTCCTTCTGTGGCCTTTTAACTGCTCTTAAATGCAAGTAAAACTAAATGCATGCTCTTCAACCGATCGCTGCCCGCCAGTCCAGCATCACTACTCTGGTTCAGACTTATGTGGACAACTACAAATACCTAGGTTAGATTGTAAACTCTCCTTCCAGACTCACATAAAACATTTCCAATCCAAAATTAAATCTAGAATCGGCTTCCTATTTTGCAACAAAGCATCCTTCACTCATGCTGCCAAACATACCCTCGTAAAACTGACCATCCTACCGATCCTCGATTTCGGCAATGTCATTTACAAAATAGCCTCCAACACTCTACTCAACAAACTGGATGCAGTCTATCACAGTGTCATCCGTTTTGTCACCTTAGCCCCATATACTACCCACCACTGCGACCTGTATGCTCTCGTTGGCTCGCTTCAAACTCATCGCCAAACCCACTGGCTCCAGGTAATCTACAAGTCTTTGCTAGGTAAAGCCCCACCTTATCTCAGCTCACTGGTCACCATAGCAGCACCCACCCCAAAGCCAATTCCTTGTTCAGCCGCCTTTTCTTCCAGTTCTCTGCTACCAATGACTGAAACGAACTGCAAAATCACTGAAGCTGGAGATTCATATCTCCCTCACTAACTTTAAGCACCAGCTGTCAGAGTAGCTCACAGATCACTGCACCTGTACATAGCCCATCTGTAAATAGCCCATCCAACTACCTCATCCCCATACTGTATTTATTTATCTTGCTCCTTTTGCACCCCGGTATCTCTACTTGCACATTCATCTTTTGCACATTTATCACTCCAGTGTTTAATTGCTATATTGTAATTACTTCGCCACCATGGCCTATTTATTGCCTACCTTATCTTACCTCATTTGCACACACTGTAAATATACTTTTTTCTACTGTATTATTGACTGTATGTTTTGTTTATTCCATGTGTAACTCTGTGTTGTTGTATGTGCCGCGTTGCTTTATCCTGGCCAGGTCGCAGTTGTAAATGAGAACTTGTTCTCAACTAGCCAACCTGGTTAAATAAAGGTGAAATAAAATACATACAAATTCATTATTGATACACAGGGGAAACTGTTGAGCATAAAAAACAGCACCGTTGCAGTTCTTGTCACACTCAAACCAGTGCACCTGGCACCTACTACAATTCCCCATTCAAAGGCACTTACATATTTTGTCTTGGCAATTTACCCTCTGAATGGTACACATACACATATCTCAATTGTCTCAAGGCTTAAAAATAATTTTTTAACCTGTCTCCTCCCCTTTATCTACACTGATTGAAGTGACATACATAAGGGATTACAGCTTTCCAAGAGTGTGCCAAGCTCAAGAAAAAAGGGTGGCTATTTGTAGAATCTAAAATCTAAACTATATTTTTTGGACACTTTTTTGGTTACTACATGATTCAATATGTGCTATACAATGTAGAAAAAAAGCAAAAATAAAGAAAAACCCTTGAATGAGTAGGTGTTCTAAAACTTTTGACCGGTAGTGTGTGTGTGTACGTATATATATATTTAGAGAGAGCGAGAGAGAGAGAAATGGTGATAGGTGGGAGCAGAGAGAGGGAGAGACAGAGAACATGAGACCAACAGAAACAGAGGAAGGGGGGCAGAGAGAAAGAGAGAAAAGCCTCCCAGCCTTCCACAGTGGCAGAGAGAGAGGTAGGGTGATGAGGGGCAATAGTGAGGGGCCCATACAGGCTTGTGTACATAGAAGATGGGTGAGGCAAACACTGAGTAAACACCCCCTCCCCTCCCTCCACTTCCCTTCCCCCCTGAAGAGGACAGGGCAGGGCTGTTTACCATACAGATAAAGCTTGTGTGCATATGTGTGTGTGTTTGGGACTGGGACGGGAAGGCTAAGCCACTGAGAGCGGAATGCCAATTAACATTGACTCGATGCTTTCACACAGACCTGCTTTGGGTTGTGTGGACTTGAACCTGAAGAGGTAAGACAGAGCAATGTTTTTGCCACTATTTAAAGCATGCACAATCTGTGTCTAAATTGTCACAAGGCTTAAAAATGGTTCTTTAACCTGTGTATCATAGGGCTCTAGTCAAAAGTAGCACCCTATATAGGGAAGAGGGTCCCATTTGGGATGCAACCATCATTTCCTATTAGTGCTCTTACAGACCATATCTGATTCTCACTCAGCAGCTTTATCAACCCAACTGCTCAGCTCCTATCTGTCTGTCTGCCTGTCTATTTGCCTTTAGACAATGTGTTGTTTAAACCCGGCTTCATCTGAATAGAATGGAGAACCTACCTCCGCTCCAGAGAGGGGACTGAGAAACTGAGATGGTCTGGATTAGTGCAGTGTGATGTATGCAGACTGTCTCCGGTGGGGTCTGGCCCCCATTTGTAATCTCACCTGTCTGACAGACAGCGTGAAACTGTACCTCAGCCCTCCATCCTTTTTAATCAGCAAATGGACAAATAATCCCCAATTTGCTTCTGCTCCTCCTGGACTAGGCTCCACCCTGAGCCATCTGGGCCTTTCAATGCAAATGGTGCCTAAACAGATGTGATTTGGCAAACAGAAAGAAGACCCATATGTGGCTGTGGTTAAGTTATTGCAAAGGTGCATAACACACACCACACACACACAACTCCTCAGATAATGGATTGGTTTACTCCAGACTTGTTTTAGGGGTGAAATAGACTATTATCTTGGCTAATGGAAAAGCTAGAGGATGGTCAGTAGTAAAGCTGTGGACCACAGGGTTTGAGATTTTTCGGTTTGAACATAGAAGTAGCCATCAATTTCCTAAAAACCTGTGCTTTCCACTAATACATCTCAACAGACTTCAGGAATCATTATACCTATTTCCTCTGAAACACATGTCTTTTTGGCTGCAACTCAAAAACTCCTTCAAACTCAAAGCAAAACTGAAAAAATGAGGTTGAATCACACATATACACTCGGTGTACAAAACATTAAGAACACTTGCTGTTTCCATGACATCGACTGACCAGGTGAATCCAGATGAAAGCTGTCATCCCTTATTGATGTCACTTGTTCAATCCACTTCAATCAGTGTAGATGAAGGGGAAGAGACAGGTCAAAGAATGATTTTTAAGCCTTGAGACAAATGAGACATGAATTTTGTATGTGTGCCATTCAGAGGGTGAAATATTTAAGTGCCTTTGAACAGGATATGGTAGTAGGTGCCAGGTGCAGCAGTTTGTGTAAAGAATGTATCAAGAATGATTCACCACCCAAAGGACACCCAGCCAACTTCACACAACTGTGGGGAGCATTGGAGTCAACATGAGCCAGCATCCCTGTGGAACGCCCTTGTAGAGTCCATGCACTGACGAATTGAGGATGTTCTGAGGGCAAAAGGGGGTGTTCCTAATGTTTGGTATACTCACTGTACAACAAGAAACAATAAGAGTGAGCTGCACTAATAATGTGTATTTTGCTGATGCATGTTTCATACAGCAGCTAGTTTGTTTTGCACCTTTAGCCAAAATAAATGCACTATGGGATGCGCATGCTGAGCAGTATCAACAGTGGTTCGTGTAGAATGAATCCCCCAGAGTTTTATCTGTCTGTGTTTGTCTCAAATGGCACCCTATAGTGCACTACTTTTGACCAGAGCCTTATGGGTAGTGCACTATAAAGGGAGTAGAATGTCATTTGAGAGGCATGCTGTCTCTCACTGACTGCAGCACCATCTCCCTAACACTGTTTCTCGGTCCCTGGACACTGAAGTACTGATGTACTTCACACAGGTAGGAGAGGAGGCCTGTTGCTGCTGGTCCTGATCTGCTTCATACAGATGGGATGGGGGATTGAATTATAATTTCAGTTTGGAGGGTTGGGGGATTCTTTCTCTATTCTCTGCATTTCTCCTTGTACTGCCTCTTCCCTTCTCTCTTTCACTCCCTCTCTCCTTCCCTCATTCTTTTCTGCCCACTCTTTCTTTCTCCTTCCTCCACTCCCCATATCCTTCATCCCAGTCCCTCCTCCTCCCTCTCCTCTCTCTTTCCATACCCTATCTCCCCCCGTTTTTCTCTCTCCATTCCCACTCCCGTCTCTGCCTCTCTCCCTCCTCCCCCTTCTCCTCCCTCTGAGAGGCTGTGCCTCTGCTTTGTGCTGCTGTTCAGGGTCAGTGACATCACGGCAGGAGGCTTCAGTCTGAGAGTGTACCTGGCGGCTGGAGATGTTATTGGTTTCCCCTGACCTTTAAGACGTCCTGGCTACACTCCAAATGACAGCCTATTTCCTACATAGTGCACTACTTTTGACTAGGGCCCAAAAGTAGTACACTGTGTACAGAATAGGGTGGCATTTGGGAAGGAAACGTTCTCTCAGCAGCCCACCTCAGCCTCGGCTAGGCAAAGCCGTGAAAAGACTCTTCTCTCCGCGGCTCCTCACACACTGCGACTGAATAGAGACCGTAAGGAGAGTCCTTAACCTTACGGCTAAATAATTAATGCATTTTAAAAGCGATGCAGTAAGGTCTTCATATGGCTGGCTGACTGGCTGATATGGCTGGCTGACTGGCTGCTGTTACAGCTGTCTTTCAAGAGGGCTGGCTTAGCCTACTACTCCAAATATCCAATAACAGTGGGTGGCCAGAGCTCAGTTTTTATACAAAACAAGATACATTTGTCAGTGGGAATTATTCAAGCAATGTACAGAGTTTGTGGCTCACGGTCTCATTTTTTTTATTATTTTTTGCGTGTGTTTGATAACTCATAGAATCTTTTGCGAATATACTTTACATAAACAAACATATGTGGACACCTGCTCGTCAAACATCTCATTCCAAAATCATGGGCATTAATATGGAGTTGGTCCGCCCTTTGCTGCAATAACAGCCTCCACTCTTCTGGGAAGGCTTTCCACTAGATTTTGGAACATTGCTGCGAGGACTTGCTTCCATTCCATTCCATTCAGCCACAATATTAGGCCTGGCTCACAGTCGGCGTCCAATACATCCCAAAGGTGTTCGATGAGGTTGAAGTCAGGGCTCTGTGCAGGCCAGTCAAGTTCTTCCACACCGATGTCATGATATACTGTAGAGTTAATATTTCCCTTCATTGGAATTAAGGGGTCTAGCCCAAACCATTAGTCCTCCTCCTCTAAACTTTGGAGTTGTACTTTCACGGTTGAGCCTTTGTTGCTTTTAGACTTCAAAGTGTACTTACACTTGACTGGTGCAGCTCGAGCAGGAAGAGTTGACAAACTCTTCAGTGAGGCCTTTCTACTGTCAATGTTTGTCTATGGAGATTGCATGGTTGTGTGCTTGATTTTATACACCTGTCAGGGATGGGTGTGGCTGAACTAGCCAAATCCACTCATTTGAAGTGGTGTCCACATACTCTTGTATATATAGCGTATTTGGTTCATAGAGATAGACATCTTTGTATCTGTGCCGTTATTTCTTTATTTTATCTTTATTTAACTAGGCAAGTCAGTTAAGAACAAATTCTTATTTTCAATGCCTAGGAACAGGGGCAGAACGACAGATTTGTACCTTGTCAGCTCAGGGATTTGAACCTCTAGCATCTGTGACAGCATGGGCAATGCCATTGAGGCTATCTCTACTTGGAACATGACTCCAACAGGGTCACTTGGAGAGATCAGCCAATGAAGTTGGAAGTCCCACACAGTTGACAATATTAAAATGGTAGACACCCTCAATGGCGCTGCCCATGCTAATATAGCCTTTTGGTCACGAGAGCCTTCTATCATTCTCTGTGATCTAGTTCCTTGACCAATGGAGTGGCAGAAATACAGTAATAATTTAGTGACTAAAATATTAGTCAAACACCTATTTTTCAGTGGCAATTGAAACTGACAAAAAACCTATTACTAAATGAAAATGAGCCAAGACTAAATTATCTCCGTGACTAAAATCTGACTACTAAGGGGACTGGACAAGAGATTTTCAGTGAATCAGAATTAATATTAGCAGCACAGATGCGCAGCACAGTTCTTCTGTTCAGCAGCAGCACACACAGCCTACAGCAGCTGGTGAGCTGGGGGAGCAAGTGATGTGAGTGGGCAGACAGGCTCTGCTTTGGCTCCGCCTCCGACTATACACGTCGCGCAGGTTGACTCTCTTGCTTCTTTGAAGCTAACCAGTAACAATCAGCCTTTCAGTTAGCTACCTTTTGCCTGGTTAAGAAACACAAGCTGGTTTACAATAGCGACATTTTGTTTAATACTAAACCAACAGTCTAGCTATGTTTTTCTCTACCTTGAGGATAGAAAAGTAGGCTGTCTTTGAATTTGTCGTATCACTCAACCCTTCTACTTTCCCCACTGCATTTAATAGCCAGGTTCTGGAGCCAACATAGCCAATTAAGTCTCCCTATTTTCCTCAAGAAAATGGATGTTTCTAGCTCCTTAGATTGAAAAGATATGAGCCATAATACCGGCACTACGTTTTTTTGTCAGGCTGCATTTTACATAAAAAAAACGGGGCTACTTGTGGACCGGATCGTTAACCATTTGTTTGGGCTACACCTTGTCAGTCATGTTACCTCATTAGCTTTCTATAGCTGACAACCTGGGGCGCATTCATTTTGCAACATTCGGATAAAAATATGCTACGAAGAACAAACATGCCTCTCTGACATGTTGAATAAGGAATTGTGTAGGCTCTTTTCATGGAATTTCTATCTGCAATGTTCGACAACGTTTTGCAACTGAACGTGGACCTGGTAACATTACCAGTAGCCTATATACAAACATTTGGTGGCACAGAAAGGAAGGGAAAGAGATAGCAAACAATTTATTGACTAAATTCCTCTTGCAATGACACTATATCTGACTGGGTAAATACAGTTGAAGTCGGAAGTTTACATACACTTTAGCCAAAAACATTTAAACTCAGTTTTTCACAATTCCTGACATTTAGTCCTAGTAAAAATTCCCTGTCTTAGCTCAGTTAGGATCACCAATTTATTTTAAGAATGTGAAATGTCAGATTAATAGTAGAGAGAATTATTGATTTCAGCTTTTATTTCTTTCATCACATTCCCAGTGGGTCAGAAGTTTACATACATTCAATTAGTATTTGGTAGCATTGCCTTTAAATAGTTTAACTTGGGTCAAACATTTTGGGTAGCCTTCCACAAGCTTCCCACAATAAATTGAGTGAATTTTGACCCATTCCTCCTGACAGAGCTGGTGTAACTGATTCAGGTTTGTAGGCCTCCTTGCTCGCACACTCTTCTTCAGTTCTGCCCACAAATTTTCTATAGGATTGAGGTCAGGGCTTTGTGATGGCCACTCCAATACCTTGACGTTGTTGTCCTTAAGCCATTTTGCAACAACTTTGGAAGTATGCTTGGGGTCATTGTCTATTTGGAAGACCCATTTGCGACCAAGCTTTAACTTCCTGACTGATGTCTTGAGATGTTGCTTCAATATATCCACATCATTTTCCTGCCTCATGATGCCATCTATTTTGTGAAGTGCACCAGTCCCTCCTGCAGCAAAGCACCCCCACCACATGATGCTGCCACCCCCGTGTTTCATGGTTGGGATGGTGTTCTTCGGCTTGCAAGCATCCCCATTTTTCCTCCAAACATAACGATGGTCATTATGGCCAAACCGTTCTGTTTTTGTTTCATCAGACCAGAGGACATTTCTCCAACAAGTATGATCTTCGTCCCCGTGTGCAGCTGCAAACTGTTGTCTGTTTTTGTACTGGCGGTTTTGGAGCAGTGGCTTCTTCCTTGCTGAGTGGCCTTTCAGGTAATGTCGATATAGGACTCGTTTTACTGTGGATATAGATACCTTTGTACCCGTTCCCTCCAGCATCTTCACAAGGTCCTTTGCTGTTGTTCTGGGATTAATTTGCACTTTTTGCACCAAACTATGTTCATCTCTAGGAGACAGAACACGTCTCCTTCCTGAGCGGTATGATGGCTGCGTGGTCCCATGGTCTTTATACTTGCGTATTATTTTTTGTACAGATGAATGTGGTACCTTCAGGTGTTTGGAAATTGCCCCCAAGGATGAACCAGACTTGTGGAGGTCTACCATTTTTTCAGAGGTATTGGCTGATTTATTTTGATTTTCCCATGATGTCAAGCAAAGAGGCACTGAATTTGAAGGTAGGCCTTGAAATACATCCATACAGGTACAACTCCAAATGACTCAAATGATGTCAATTAGCCTATCAGAAGCTTATAAAGCCATGCCATCATGACATCATTTTCTGGAATTTTCCAAGATGTTTAAAGGCACAGTCAACTTGGTGTATGTAAACTTCTGACCCACTGGAATTGTGATACAGCGTGAAATAATCTGTCTGTAAACAATTGTTGGAAAAATTACATGTGTCATGCACAAAGTAGATGTCCTAACTGACTAGCCAAAACTATAGTTTGTTAATAAGAAATTTGTGGAGTGGTTGAAAAATGAGTTTTAATGACTCCAACCTAAGTGTATTTAAACTTCTGACTTCAACTGTAGTTTATTTTGAGGTAATGTGGATCCAGTAACTCAGGCTTGAGAACCTGGACCAGGACTCGAGCACTGGGACTCGGACTTGAGCACAGGGGACTTAGTGACTTGACTACATCACTGGGCGAAACAGTCATTAGCTCCTGTTCAAAGTTATTCGTCCCCTTTCTACTTCTGAACATCAATGTGGCTGCGGCGTCGGTGGAACATTGATAACAATGGCAATGAAGCTACCATACTTTGCGGCACTATCTGGTGATTGAACTGAATTAAATTGAGAAACAATTTGTCTCTCTCACACTGTTTGTTTTTTATGCAATGTGCAATATCTATGCAGGCTGAAAAAGGAATGTACATGACCAGATAATTATTATATGTTTGTCATATTTCTGCTGTTAAGTAGAGAATAGGATGTTATGCTGAAAAATATGTTGCTAGGACTTTGCTATGTATGTTGGCTATGTATGTGCACATGGAAGTGGGAGATCGATTTGATTGGTTTGCAAAGCTACCGGCTTCTAGTTTCACCCACCCAAAGTGAGAGGACTGCAGTGTGGAGATGACAGAGGGTTCCCTAGTAGTGATGGTGACTTCATTTATACACTGAGCTTTTAGCACCCGTATCATCATCAGAAGAAGCATCACCATCAAATCTGCTCCTCCCTCGTACCATCCAACTCAGCTGCCAGTAGTATGGTCCTGTGTGGCTCAGTCGGTAGAGCATGGCGCTTGCAACACCAAGCGTCGTGGGTTCGATTCCCGCTGGGGCCACCCATATGTAAAAGTAGTGGCCCCAGCCGACATGTAAGTCGCTTTGGACAAAAGCGTCTGCTAAATGGGATATATTATTATTATTATTATTATTTATAGAGGCCTTCACCAAGAGCAGGCACCACCTGAAGCTGTATATCTCCCATGTATTAATGTGAAAGCCTGCTCCTCCCAGTCTGGGTTGGGATGAGATGGAGAGACAGCCTGTGGGTGAGTATTAGCAGTTATTTACTGAAAGCACTAATCTCCTGTCTGCTGGGTGGAAACTATGTTGGTTCCTGCATCAGGTGCTTCCACAGAGACGCAACAACCCTGGTCACATAACTGTGTGGTCCTCCGCGGCTGGGGTTTTCTCCCTCTGTCTCAGGCAGCTGAACTACGTAACGGAAAGTTCTGGCAGCAACGCTTTCCTCTCTAAACACAAGAAGCACAACCTACGGTCCAAAGAAAACTGCCTCTGTGTAACTGAAACCATCAGTCACAATCCCCCGAAGAGCCAGAGAGCAAAGTTATACAGAAGTTCCCCACAGTGTGCATTTTACTACCCAATAGAAGAGCATATTTGGGTTTTTAAAAGTGATATATAAAGTTCAACCTACAGTTGAAGTCGGAAGTTTACATACACCTTAGCCAAATACATTTAAACTCTGTTTTTTCACAATTCCTGACATTTAATCCTAGTAATAATAAGGATCAGCACTTTATTTTAAGAATGTGAAATGTCAGAATAATAGTGGAGAGAATTATTGATTTCAGATTTTATTTCTTTCATCACATTCCCAGTGGGTCAGAAGTTTACATACACTCAATTAGTATTTGGTAGCATTGCCTTTAAATTGTTTAACTTGGGTCAAACGTTTCAGGTAGCCTTCCACAAGCTTCCCACAATAAGTTGGGTGAATTTTGGCCCAGTCGTCCTGACAGAGCTGGTGTAACTGAGTAAGGATTGTAGGCCTACTTGCTCGCATACACTTTTTCAGTTCTGCCCAGAAATCTTCTATAGAACTGAGGTCAGGGCTTTGTGATGGCCACTTCAATATCTTGACGTTGTTGTCCTTAAGCCATTTTTCCACAACTTTGGAAGTATGCTTGGGGTCATTGTCTATTTGGAAGACCCATTTGCGACCAAGCTTTAACTTCCTGACTGATGTCTTGAGATGTTGCTTTAATATATCCACATAATTTTCCTGCCTCATGAAGCCATCTATTTTGTGAAGTGCACCAGTCCCTACTGCAGCATAGCACCAACACAACATGATGCTGCCACCCCCATGCTTCACGGTTGTGATGGTGTTCTTCGGCTTGCAAGCCTCCTCCTTTTCCTCCAAACATAATGATAGGCATCATGGGCAAACAGTTGTATTTTTGTTTCATCAGACCAGAGGACATTTCTCCAAAAAGTATGATCTTTGTCCCCATGTGCAGTTGCAAACCATAGTCTGGCTTTTTTAAGGTGGTTTTGGAGCAGTGGCTTCTTCCTTGCTGAGCAACCTCACAGGTTATGTTGATAAAGGACTCGTTTTACTGTGGATATAGATACTTTTGTACCTGTTTCCTCCAGAATCTTCACAAGGTCCTTTGCTATTGTTCTGGGATAGATTTGCACTTTTCGCACCAAGTATGTTCTTCTCTAGGAGACAGAACGCCTCTCCCTCCTGAGCGGTATGACGGCTGCGTGGTCCCATGGTGTTTATACTTGCGTACTATTGTTTGTACAGATGAACGTGGTACCTTCAGGCGTTTGGGAATTGCTCCCAAGGACGAACCAGACTTGTGGAGGTCTACAATTTTTTTTCTGTGGTCTTGGCTGATTTATTTTGTGTCAGGCAAAGAGGCACTGAGTTTGAAGGTAGGCCTTGAAATACATCCACTGGTACACCTCTAATTGACTCAAATTATGTCAATTAGCCTATCAGAAGCTTCTAAAGCCAAGACATCATTTTATGGCATTTTCCAAGCTTTTTAAAGGCACAGTCAACTTAGTGTATGTAAACTTCTGATCCACTGGAATTGTGATACAGCGAGTTATAAGTGAAAAAAATCTGTCTGTAAACAATTGTTGGAAAAATTACTTGTCATGCACAAAGAAGATGTCCCAACCGACTTGCCAAAACTATAGTTTGTGGTTGAAAAACAAGTTTTAATGACTCAAACCTAAGTGTATGTAACCTTCCGACTTCAGCTGCATATTTCATTTTTATTAATAACTGAAATTAGTTTCAATTCAGTTTCATTCAGCTGTTTTCTAGGCAATGTACATTTATTCAATGTTGACAAAATAACGGAAGAGCACATGGACATCTACAGTACCTTCGGAATGTATTCAGACCCCTCAACTTATTCCATATCTTCTTTTGTTACAGCCTTATTCTAAAATGGATTACATTTTTAAAAATCCTCTGAAATCTACACACAATACCCCATAATGACAAATCAAAAACAGATTTTTAGAAATGTTTGCAAATGTATATAAAACAAACAGAAATACCTTATTTACACACCTGTCTATATAAGGTCCCACAAAACCAAGCCATAAGGTCGAAGGAATTGTCCATAGTGCTCCGAGACAGGATTGTGTCGAGGCACAGATCCGGAGAAGGGTACCAAAAAATGTCTGCAGCATTGAAAGCCCCCAAGAAGAGAGTGGCCTCCATCATTCTTAAATGGAAGAAGTTTGGAACCACCAAGTCTTCCTGGAGTTGACCGCCCAGCCCAAACTGAGTAATCAGAGAAGGGCCTTGGTCAAGGAGGTGACCAAGAAACCAATGGTCATTCTGATAGAGCTCCAGAGTTCCTCTGTGGAGATGGGGCAACCTCCCAGAAGGACAACCATCTCTGCAGCACTCCACCAATCAGGCCTTTATGGTAGAGTGGCCAGACGGAAGCCACTCCTCAGCCAAGCGTCACGTCTGGAGGAAACCTGGCACCATACCTACGGTGAAAACAGGATGGTGGCAGTGTCATGCTGCGGGAATGTTTTTCAGCGGCAGGGACTGGGATACTAGTTGAATGGAGCAAAGTGCAGAGAGATCCTTGATGAAAACCTGCTCCAGGGCGCTCAGGACCTCAGACTGGAGCGAAGGTTCACCTTCCAACAGGACAACGACCATAAGCACACAGCCAAGACAACTCAAGAGTGGCTTCGGAACAAGTCCCTGAATGTCCTTGAGTGGCCCAGCCACAGCCTGCACTTGAACCCTATCGAACATCTCTGAAGACCTGAAAATAGCTGTGCAGCGACGCTCCCCATCCAACCTGACAGAGGTTGAGTGGATCTGCAGAGAGGAATGGGAGAAACTCCACAAATACAAGTGTGCCAAGCTTGTATCGTCACACCCAAGAAGATTCGAGGCTGTAATCGCTGCAAACGGCACTTTAACAAAGTACTATGTAAAAGTGTCTGAATACTTATGTAAATGTTATTTCAGTTTGACATTTTTTATAAATTAGCAAACATTTCTAAAAAACACATTTTGCTTTGTCTTTATGGGGTAATGTGTGTAGATTGATGAAAAAAAAATCTATTTTAGAATAAGGCTGTAACCTAACAAAAAATGGAAAAAGTCAAGGGGTCTGAATACTTTCCGAAGGCTCTGTATTCAGCAGCTAGTTGTTAACATATTAGATAAGCTATGCGCCCCCTCAAAGGATAGCTCACCCAAATGACATATTGGTTGTCTTACCTTGTAAGCAGTCGAAGGACAAGGTATGACATCAATCCATGCTTTGGTTTTGTTTCCCTGGCCACTGTTTCAAATGCTTTTTAGCATATTTTCTCTTAAACACACAAGGACTAATTTGTTAGGGAGTGAAAGATGGATAGCGATACTATCTTCAGCACTAAGGTTATACAGGCCTCCAGGTAATACTGCTGTGACAGATTTATATACCACAGACCAGGGAAATGAAAGGAGCACAACATGTGCTCTCCAACTAGCCCAGGACATCAAGTCGTTTGGAAGGAAACTCCCTCATACCATTAATATCGTTCTGTTTTCAAAGAACAGTCCCTTAAAGTTACAAAGGCACATTTTTCTTAACCATTCAAATGTAAGTGCTCTTTGTTGGGGAATATTGTGCATTTGGACTGGTATGTTACCAAGAGATAAATAGAGAAGTCAGTGCCCTCATTATGATCACAGCATTGAACACTAACATGACATTTGTTACTGGAATACTAAAAATAACTAAAATCACTAACATTACTGTATTTCCCATTAGACTAAAGCCACAACCTAATGTGCTTGAGGATAACAACAGATACTACTGAAGTGTGCGTGTGTGTGTGGCATATTTGCACATGCGCCTCTAGCTCCCAACAAGGATAATCAGAGGGACTTTTCATTATGAGAATATTCTCATCTGGAGCCCAGTAAAAACAGGTTAATAAAGGGAACTGCACCGCTGATTTGTCCTCATTTTTTGGCTTGCTCTTCAAGAAATGCTGGCGGCCATGACAGAAGCCAAACATGAGATGGCTTGGGGGTGGGGTTGGATGTGGGTGTTTCTTGGGTGTTTCATTGCCACCAACAAGACACACAAATCTGTCAGAACATTGCTCGCAGCTGTTTGACCCCGCTCAATCACAACAAACAAACCTCCTGCAGGTTGAGTTCAATAACTACAGGCAGATGGTGAGATGTATGGTGAGATGCAAACGGAAACTTTGACTAGGTCAGTAGCCTACAGAGCAATATGAGAAGAATGCTATTGCTGAGTTTCTGTAGATATTCTAAACTAAGAGTTTTGATAACTTTTAAACGTAGTAACAGGTCAATGTAGAAAAAACAACCATTTACATAATACCATAGAAGCAGTGTTCTGCTAATATAACAACCCTTTACATAGTACCATAGAAGCAGTGTTCTGCTAATATAACAACCCTTTACATAATACCATAGAAGCAGTGTTCTGCTAATATAACAACCCTTTACATAATACCATAGAAGCAGTGTTCTGCTAATATAACAACCCTTTACATAGTACCATAGAAGCAGTGTTCTGCTAATATAACAACCCTTTACATAGTACCATAGAAGCAGTGTTCTGCTAATATAACAACCCTTTACATAGTACCATAGAAGCAGTGTTCTGCTAATATAACAACCCTTTACATAGTACCATAGAAGCAGTGTTCTGCTAATATAACAACCCTTTACATAGTACCATAGAAGCAGTGTTCTGCTAATATAACAACCCTTTACATAGTACCATAGAAGCAGTGTTCTGCTAATATAACAACCCTTTACATAGTACCATAGAAGCAGTGTTCTGCTAATATAACATAACAACCCTTTACATAGTACCATAGAAGCAGTGTTCTGCTAATATAACAACCCTTTACATAGTACCATAGAAGCAGTGTTCTGCTAATATAACAACCCTTTACATAGTACCATAGAAGCAGTGTTCTGCTAATATAACAACCCTTTACATAGTACCATAGAAGCAGTGTTCTGCTAATATAACAACCCTTTACATAGTACCATAGAAGCAGTGTTCTGCTAATATAACAACCCTTTACATAGTACCATAGAAGCAGTGTTCTGCTAATATAACAACCCTTTACATAGTACCATAGAAGCAGTGTTCTGCTAATATAACAACCCTTTACATAGTACCATAGAAGCAGTGTTCTGTCAGAGTAGTCATACAGTGCATTCGGAAAGTATTCAGACCCTATGACTTTTTCGATATTTTGTGACATTACAGCGTCATTTTTAAAATTAAGTTACTTTTTCCCCTCATCAATCTACACACAGTATCCCATAATGACAAAGTGAAAACAGGTTTTTAGCACATTTTGCAAATGTATATACAGTTGAAGTGGGAAGTTTACATAAACTTAGATTGGAGTCATTAAAACTCGTTTCTCAACAGCTCCACAAAATTCTTGTTAACAAACTATAGTTTTGGCAAGTCGGTTAGGACATTTACTTTGTGCAAGACACAATTAATTTTTCCAACAAGACAGACAGATTATTTCACTTAGTGGGTCAGAAGTCTACATACACTAAGTTGACTGTGCCTTTAAACAGCTTGGAACATTTCTGGAAATTATGTCATGGCTTTAGAAGCTTCTGAGTCAATTGGAGGTGTACCTGTGGATGTATTTCAAGGCCTACCTTTAAATTCAGTGCCTCTTTGCTTGACATCATGGGAAAATCAAAATAAATCTGCCAATACCACTAAAAAAATGGTAGACCTCCACAAGTCTGGTTCATCCTTGGGAGCAAATTCCAAATGGCTGAAGGTACCACGTTCACCTATACAAACAATAGTACGCAAGTATAAACACCATGGGACCACGCAGCCGTCACACCACTCAGGAAGGAGACTCGTTCTGTGTCCTAGAGATAAACATATTTTGGTGCGACATGTGCAAATCAATCCCAGAACAACAGCAAAGGACCTTGTGAAGATGCTGGAGGAAACGGGTACAAAAGTATCTTTATCCACAGTCAAACGAGTCCTATATCGACATAACCTGATAGGCTGGTCAACAAGGAAGAAGCTACTGCTCCTACACCGCCATAAAAAAAACTACGGTTTGCAACTGCACATGGGGACAAAGATCGTACCTTTTGGAGAAATTTTCTCTGGTCTGATGAAACAAAAAGAGAACTGTTTGGCAATAATGAACATCGTTATGTTTGGAGAAAAAATGGGGAGGCTTGCAAGCCAAAGAACACCATCCCAACAGTGAAGCACGGGGGTGGCAGCAAACCTGTTTTGGGGGTGCTTTGCTGCAGGAGGCACTGGTGCACTTCACAAAATAGATGGTATCATGAGGCGGAAAATTATGTGGACATATTAAAGCAACATTTCAAGACATCAGTCCGGAAGTTAAAGGTTGGTCGCAAATGTGTCTTCCAAATGGACAACGACCCCAAACATACTTCCAAAGTTGTGGCAAAATGGCTTAAGGACAACAAAATCAAGGTATTGGAGCAGTCATCACAAAGCCCTGACCTCAATCCTATAGAAAATGTGTGGGCAGAACTGAAAAAGCGTGTGTGAGCAAGGAGGCATACAAACCTGACTCAGTTACCCCAGCTCTGTATGGAGGAATGGGCAAAAATTCACCCAGCTTATTGTGGGAAGCTTGTGGAAGGCTACCCGAAACATTTATAATAATAATATATCCCATTTAGCAGACGCTTTTGTCCAAAGCGACTTACAAGTCGGCTGGGGCCACTACTTTTACATTTGACCCAAGTTAAACAATTTAAAGGCAATACTACCAAATACTAATTGAGTGTATGTAAACTTCTGACCCACTGGAAATGTGATGAAATTATTCTAAAATGATCTGCCGAAATTGTTGCAACCCATATTACTAGCCTGTTCAACCTCTTTCGTGTTGTCTGAGATTCCCATAGATTGGAAAGCTGCTGCAATCATCCCCCTCTTCAAAGGGGGAGACACTCTAGATCCAAACTGCTACAGACCTAAATCTGTTCTACCCTGCCTTTCTAAGGTCTTCGAAAGCCAAGTTAACAAACAGATCACCGACCATTTCAAATCCCACCGTACCTTCTCTGCTATGCAATCTGGTTTCAGAGCTAGTCATGGGTGCATCTCAGCCACGCCCAAGGTCCTAAACAATATCATAACCGCCATTGATAAGAGACATTACTGTGCAGCCGTATTCATCGACCTGGCTAAGGCTGTCGACTCTGTCAATAACAACATTCTTATTGGCAGACTGAACAGCCTTGGTTTCTCAAATGATTGCCTCGCCTGGTTCACCAACTACTTCTCAGATAGAGTTCAGTGTATCAAATCGGAGGGCCTGTTGTCCAGACCTCTGGCAGTCTCTATGGGGGTGCCACAGGGTTCAATTCTCAGGCCAACTCTCTTCTCTGTATACATCAATGATGTCACTCTCGTTTCTGGTGATTCTCTGATCCACCTCTACTCAGACGACACCATTCTGTATACATCTGACCCTTCTTTAGACACTGTGTTATTAACTAACCTCCAGACAAGCTTCAATGCCATACAACTCTCCTTTCGTGGCCTCCAACTGCTTTTAAATGCAAGTAAAATTAAATGCATGCTCTTCAACCGATCGCTTCCCGCACCTGCCCGCTGTCCAGCATCACTACTCTGGACGGTTCTGAGCTAGAATATGTGGACAACTACAAATACCTAGGTGTCTGGTTAGACTGTAAATTCTCCTTCTAGACTCACATTAAACATCTACAATCCAAAATTAAATCCAGCAGGTATATCTCACTGGTCACCCCCAAAGCCAATTCTTCCTTTGGCTGCCTCTCATTCCAGTTCTCTGCTGCCAATGACTGGAACGAACTGCAAAAATCACAAAAGCTGGAGTCTCTTACCTCCCTCACTAGCTTTAAGCACCAGCTGTCAGAGCAGCTCACAGATCACTGCACCTGTACATAGCTCATCTGTAAATAGCCCATCCAAATACCTCATCCCAATACTGTATTTATTTGTTTATCTTGCTAATTTGCACCCCAGTATGTCAACTTGCACATTCATCTTCTGCTCATTCTACCATTCCAGTGTTTAATTGCTATATTGTAATTACTTCGCCACCATGGCCTATTTATTGCCTTACCGCTCTTATCCTACCTCATTTGCACATGTTGAAAATATATTTTTCTACTGTATTATTGATTGTATGTTTGTTTATTCCATGTGTAACTCTGTGTTGTTGTATGTGTCGAACTGCTTTGCTTTATCTTGGCCAGGTCGCAGTTGCAAATGAGAACTTGTTCTAAACTAGCCTACCTGGTTAAATAAAGGTGAAATAAATCAAAAATAAAATGAAAGAAATAAAATATTAAATAAATCATTCTCTACTATTATTCTGACATTTCACGTTCATAAAATAAAAGGTGATCCTAACTGACCTAAGACAGGGAATATTTACTAGAATTTAATGTGAGGAATTGTGAAAAACTGAGTTTAAATATATTTGGGTAAGGTGTATGTAAATGTCGGACTTCAACTGTATATATATAGATATATAGATTTAAAAAAATACAATTTTTTACATAGAGTTGAGGTGGGAAGTTTGAAACTGTTCAAACGTACACATCACGCAGACAGCATCGTAAAGAATGCGCAGCAGCGCCTCTTCAACCACAGGAGGCTGAAGAAATTTGGCTTGTCACCAAAAGCACTCACAAACTTCTACAGATGCACAATCGAGAGCATCCTATCGGGCTGTATCACCACCTGGTACGGCAACTGCTCCGCCCACAACCGTAAGGCTCTCCAGAGGGTAGTGAGGTCTGCACAACGCATCACCGGGGGCAAACTACCTGCCCTCCAGGACACCTACATCACCCGATGTCACAGGAAGGCCGTAAAGATCATCAAGGACAACAACCACCCAAACCACTGCCTGTTCACCCCGCTATCATCCAGAAGGCGAGGTCAGTACAGGTGCATCAAAGCAGGGACCGAGAGACTGAAAAACAGCTTCTATCTCAAGGCCATCAGACTGTTAAACAGCCACCACTAACATTGAGTGGCTGCTGCCAACACACTGACTCAACTCCAGCCACTTTAATAATGGGAATTGATGGAAATTTATGTAAAATATATCACTAGCCACTTTAAACAATGCTACTTAATATAATGTTTACATACACTACATTACTCATCTCATATGTATATACTGTACTCGATACCATCTACTGCATCTTGCCTATGCCGTTCTGTACCATCACTCATTCATATATCTTTATGTACATATTCTTTATCCCTTTACACTTGTGTGTATAAGGAATTGTTAGGTTAGATTACTCGTTGGTTATTACTGCATTGTCGGAACTAGAAGCACAAGCATTTCGCTACACTCGCATTAACATCTGCTAACCATGTGTATGTGACAATGTTATTAGCCTACCTCCTCTTTCTCTCTCTATTGTTGCTTCATTTCTTCCTCTCTTTCAACAGTTAAATGAAACAAGTTTTGTTGTCCTTATCTTCATCATTCTAATGACATGCTTGAATGATATAGGACTTGAATTAGATGCAGAAGGCTTTCACTTCTCTTCATAAAGATTGAATTGTTATGGTCTGAATAAATAACTGCTTTAGCCTACCGCCATCGCACGTTCGCTCTTCTTTCAAACTACCTGTGACTTCTATTGGCTTCTGTATTTAACATTCAGCAAACAAGAGCTTGCATCCCCCTTCAAATAGTCTATTGGTATAAGAAATGCCCAAAAGATTATGTACCGGCAAGCTATTCTAGTCTAGCTTTTCCTGCATGGGACTCCAAGAGCTAAGTAGCGTTTTTTAAGGAGAGTGGCCTTCAGAGCACAGGTGCGTGCGTATTGCGCAAGAGACAGAGGCTGTAAGTTAGAAGCTTATTATGCATAACCTATCATTCATTAGCTAAATATAAGTCTAAAACTGCATTGAATGTATTATCTGAAAGAGGTAGGGCTATATATAGATGTCCTAGCCTATCAAAATAGTATAATCTATGTTGTATGCAATTTGAACAACATTGATGACTGATTTAAAGCAATGATATTCTAGTGATAGGCGGTTTTAAAACTGTGCAGCTGCAATTTTATATATATATATATATATATATATATATATATATATATATATATATATATATATATATATATATATATATCTTTACAATTAGAAAAGAAGGTTACCCCTGAAATCCAGATTTGTAAATTAGTCATGCATTCAGTCTTTATATTACTGTAGCATAGGCTATGCTGCAGCAAATGTAGGCCCACTTGCCTGTCACAATAAAAAATGTTTTAAAAAGATGATAGGTCTACATGTATTGTGAACTGTGCTTCATACTGAGATGGGCTGTCTGTCACCACCCTGAGAGTTGGTGATTCATCATGCAGAGCAGAGAGAAGGCCGTAGAGAAGATAGATAGACATCACATATAATTTAAGTTCCATTCCATTTCACGTTATGCTTTTCATTTCAATAATTTATAATTACCAGTCTCCCTGAGTTATCTATAACGGGAAAAGGGAGTGGTTTTGGACGGTAAGTCTCGGTAACCGGGTCCCCGACATTCAACCCTGATACACACAGTCACTGTTCTATTACCAATGGCAGTTAGGATAGGTAATATATGACATACAAACAGGTACTATGTTGAAGTTTGAACAGGTCAGATAAACCTAGCCAATTATGGTCTCCCCATCAAACGACTGAGGCTGCCGTCTGGCCAAAGCATCTCCAGTCCATCTGTAGAAATAGGCAGAGGTCATCAGTGACACACGGAATGAAAAGGGTGTTGTTTTTACTGGATATGTGTGCTGTACTATTAACAATCACCTCATTGTGGATGTGTTGAGTGCCAGGTCTTTCTGCATCTCATGCATCTGTGAACACATACACACAGTAATGGCAGTTAGGATAGGTGATATCTGACACACAAACATATACTATGTTGAAGTTTGAACAGGTCAGATTAAACCTACCTAATTCTGTTCTCCCTATCAACGACCGTCGGAGTGCAGGCAAGAGGTGAGGTCTTTGCCATAAAATGTGAAGTCAAATAAAATGGGGGACACAGCGATCAGGCTGTTTCCACCAGTCTAGGTTATGCCCTGGACATTATATGCATCTTAAGAAGTAGAAAATAAGCAACAAATAATGTCAGTTTACATAAATAATGTTTCCCATTTGGATTATCAAAGTATTTAAGTGGGTTACCTTCTGTATTTGATAATGAGCCTGTGAAAGCTGTTGCTGGCCAGATACTTGCCAACGTGTGGCTGACTGTTCCATCCACTGTTCCATTTGTGCCCTAGACATGGGTTGCACCTCGGAGGCTAATGTGACTGTTACATCTAAATTACATTAATTTAGAGAGGCCTGGAAATACGATGACTTTGCTAAAGTAGGTCGTTATTATTATGTCGTCAAATTTACTTTAGAGAGATGGCAATGTTGCCATTACAGTTACTAGCAAAGTTAGTCAAAAATAGCTAGCAATTTAACTAGCTAAAATACAGCTATGCTAGCGATGATAGTGATAATAATTATAGAAATATACAATACCAGATACATAACCTGCAGTCTATTGTCTAGCAACCGGTATACTCACCACCACTTGGGACCAACGAACTCCAAACACCTATTTTGCATAATAGGGGCCTTTGGCAGGGCATGCAAACCAGTTGGCTGTGCATCCTGCTTGAACCATGCATTGCATGGTTAATCCGTATAGGGCTTTTCAGTCTCAAACGTCCGTGATCCTTTGAGTGCATTGGGGGCGATGAAACAATGAAAGAAAGCAAAGTGTGCAGAGGGGCAATTTGCACATGGAGTTTGACAAAATGGGGCATGATTTCTTGACATAATTGTAATCCTAACCCAACCTTAATTTACTTGTGATGCACTGAGGTTCCAAACTCCGTTTTAGACAAGACTGACCAAAATGATCCTATTTACACTTTGCAGTCAATTTCGACACCAGAATAAATGCTTCTGACTCGTATTTAGTTTTTAACCTTTATTTAACCAGGTAGGCAAGTTGAGAACAACTTCTCATTTACAACTGCAACCTGGCCAAGATAAAGCAAAGCAATGCGACAAAAACAGCAACAGAGTTGCACATGGGATAAACAAACGTACAGTCAATAACACAATAGAACAATCTGTATAATTACAATTTAGCAATTAACACTGGAGTGATAGATGTGCAGATGAGGATGTGCAAGTAGAAATACTGGTGTGCAAAATAGCAGAAAAACAAAAACAAATATGGGATGAGATAGGTAGTTGGTTGGATGGGGTATTTACAGATGGGCTGTGTACAGCTTCAGCGATCGGTAAACTGCTCTGACAGCTGATGATTAAAGTTAGTGAGGGAGATATTGATGCCACTTAGGCCGTTTTGAAAGGAATTTGTTGTTTTTTAGGGGCAGTTAATCTTTAAAAAGCATTCAGATTTAATTTGCAACATTTCATTTTACCTCCCAAATTGGCACTTACAGCTGAATAAAAGGTATTCAGTTATTAATATAGTTTAAAACAAATACCATGATCTGCATCCCTAATGGCACCCTATTCCTTATATGGTGCACAACTTTTGACCAGGGCCTACGATGCACCCATAGGTGTAGGGAAAAGGGTGCCATTTGGGAAGTAACCACCATGTTTTTGAGGAATTAAAAAGGGTATAATATACACCTGTGTTTAGTCAGGAATTCATCCTCTGGGTTGTTTTCCCGGCTCACGCTGGCATTTTAGTCACATTCTTGGCAGCAGTACCACAACAGACAGACAGCTGCCTAGCTAGCCAGGATGGACTGAAACCTGCCCAGACATCTATCTAGATTTCGTCCCAAATGGCACCTTATTCCATATACAGTGGAGTGCACTACTTTTGACCATGGCCCAACTGGTACAATATATATAGAGAGAGAATAGAGTGATATTAGTGCCCTTTATAGGGAATAGAGTGCCATTTGGGATGCAAACTATTACTGTCAACAGAGATTGAAGACCTGACTTCAACCCAGCAGAGGCAAAACTCTCTGTTTGTATACTTTGCAACATATCATTCCCATGACACCTGGCATGATAGGGAGGTTCATGCTTAATCTGCCTCCGCAGCCACTTCATCTAACATCAGGATTCATTTCAATACAATGTGACTGACAGACAGAGGCGTGTGCTCAAACACGTACACACACGTTGACAGACAGACAGACAGACATAGACAGAATCATAGATGAGAGCAATAGACTTATTTCTTTGCAAACCTTAGATGATAATGACCTCTTCTGACCACGATAGTACACCTACAATATTCAGTTGGACCTGGGAACATTTTCAGATATATTATTATGACACAATTTTAAGATTCCACATCTAACACTTTCCAACAGCTCAGGAAAGTTTAGTTAATTATATGTTGTTTTTCCTGAACTGGTTTCCACCCTGGGCAAATGTGCAATGGCTGGGATCAGTAGCAGGACAGAACTCAGCCTCCAGCCCAGAGGGACCACATTACTTGGTGTTCTGGCTAGCATACAGTGTAAGAAGATAAGTGTTAAATTGAAGCAACTTTTCTCTTGGAGATTTAACGACCCCTGGTTAAACTAAATAATCCAATGCTGATCTATCAGCTTGGGCCGATGCTGGTGGCGGTGCATTCAGAAGGTCTATGTGAATATGTCTCCTGCACAAGGCATTGTCTGCACCCTATTTCCTATGTAGTGCACAAAAGTAGTGCACCGTATAGGGAATAGGGATTCATTTGGGACTTGTGGAGCCCACTGTTAAAGGCTGGATACAGATGGTGACATCATGCCTTGAGGTGAGTTGGTTACACACACTTCACTCTCCACTGCCAACAATTAAGACCATGTGGCTTCTGTTGTCAGGTAACAGATGAATGGTTGTTCTAGTTGTGGCACGCTCCTGCCAACTCTGAGGGAGGACTATATTCAGTGTGTGCGTGTGTGTGTGTGTGTGTGTGTGTGTCTGCGTCCATGTGTGTCTGCTTATGGTTGCATCCATGGTGAAGCTATGTGTTTTTGTTTCTATGTTTGTCACATAAAGACATAATCTACTGTCAATGTGCTATGGAACCATTGCCAAGGACAAGGGAAAGGAAACCCTGAACAGCAGTACTGTTAAGGCACATATGGTAATTCCGTATCAAATGCCTCTTTCTCTAAACAGTAGAGTGAGTTAGCCTATTATATGTGATGCTGACATGTCAAGGTAACTCTAAAAGTAATATACTTCCAGGGACTGTCCAGTCCAGGACTGCATGGGCTATTGGGTTACTCCTCGGCAGACTAACGTGCAATATCCTCCGAGTGTATTTAATTTCCATTTCCCATTTCACCAGCAGTGTGATTAGGGAGAGGGGGTGGGCATGTAGCCAAGGGTTACCAGTTTCACAGCAGACAGACAGAGGCTGGAATACAGCTGCTCTGCAATACGGTAGGTGAGAAAAGTGCCAAAGCAGTTTCACTGAGGAGCCGTCTCAAATGGCACCCTAATGCCTATGTATAGTGCACTACATTTGATGTTGCCAAGTATTTATCCAAGGATTATTGGAGGCTGTTGAATTAAATTCATTCGGTATTCAATCTTTTTTTGCATGCAGACAGGTGCTGTATGCACATGGGTTTTTCTTATGGGAGTGTGTTAGGGAAAGGGGGATACCTAGTCAGTTGTACAACTGAATGATTCAACTGAAATCTGACTTCCGCATTTAACCCAATCCCTCTGCCTTAATCGATATACACGTCACATACACAGGGAAAAGTGGGTTAACTGCCTTGCTCAGGGGCAGAATGACAGATTTGTACCTTGTCAGCTCGGGGATTCGATCCAGCAACCTTTTGGTTACTAGCCCAAACGCTCCTAACTGCCAGGCTACCTGCCGCCCCTGTTAGTAGTCTGACTGCCGTTTGGGTTTGTACATGCATTAAATACACATACAATGATGTGAATATTATCTAGTTAGTGCTCATGTTGATGTTTGGGCTTTACCGTGGATACTCTCTCAACAATCATTAGGTCAGCGATGGACTGGGAATACAGATATGCATATGTTAGTCACAGACACCTTAAAAAAACAAGTAGAGGCATGGATCAGAAAACCAGTCAGTATATGGTGTGACGACCATTTGCCTCATGCAGCGTGACACATCTCCTTCGCATAGAGTTGATCAGGCTCTTGATTGTGTCTTGTGGAATCGTGTCCCACTCCTCTTTAATGGATGTGTGAAGTTGCTAGATATTTGCGGGAACTGTCATACACTTTGATCCAGAGCATCCCAAACATGCTCAATGGGTGACATGTTTCGTGAGTATGCAGGCCATGGAAGAACTAGGACATTTTCAGCTTCCAGGAATTGTTACAGATCCTTGCGACATGGTGCTGTGCATTATCATGCTGAAACATGAGGTGATGGTGGAGAATGAATGGCACAACAATGGGCTTCAGGATCTCGTCACAGTATCTCTGTACATTCAATTGTGTTTTGTTGTTTATAGCTTATGCCCACCCATACCACAACCCCACCGCCACCACGAGGCAATCCATTCACAACGTTGACATCAACAAACCGCTCGACAACATGACTGCCATCTGTCCAGGTACAGTTGAAACCGGGATTCATCCGTAAAGAGCACACTTCTCCAGTGTGCCAGTGGCCATCGAAGGTGAGCATTTGCCCACTGAAGTCGGTTACGATGCCGGGGATGCAGGTGAGCTTCCCTGAGATGGTTTCTGACAGTTTGTGTAGAAATTCCTTGCTTGTACAAACCCACAGTTTCATCAGATGTCTGGGTGGCTGGTCTCAGACGATCCCGCAGGTGAAGAAGCCGGATGTTGAGGTCCTGGGCTGTCGTGGTTACACCTGGTCTGCGGTTGTGAGGCCGGTTGGACGTACTGCCAAGTTCTCTAAAACGATGTTGGCTGTGGCTTATGGTGGAGAAATTCTCTGGAAAAAGCTCTGTGGACATTCCTGTAGTTAGCATGCCAATTGCAACTCCCTCAAAACTTGAGACATCTGTGGTATTGTGTTGTGTGACAAAACTGCACATTTTAGAGTGGACTGTTATTGTCCCCTGCACAAGGTGTATGTGTGTAATAATGATGCTGTTTAACCTCTACGTGATGGGTGTCCACCCCACGGGATTGTAGAACGAATGTGCGCTAATGTGATTAGCATGAGGTTGTAAGTAACAAGAACATTTCCCAGGACATAGACATATCTGATATGGGCAAAAAGTTGAAATTCTTGTTAATCTAACTGCATTGTCCAATTTACAGTAGTTTTTACACCATACTATTTTTTGAGGAGAGTGCACAGTTATGCACTTGAAAATGTGTTGAAACCAATTAGGCACTTTTGGGCAGACTTGATACAACATTTTGAACAGAAATACAATGGTTCATTGGATCAGTCTAAAACTTTGCACATACACTGCTGCCATCTAGTGGCCAAAATCTAAATTGTGAGTAAACTGGAATAATACACTGCCGATTAAAAATCATCTTTAAAAATTAATGTTTTATCTTTGTATTATCTTTTACCAGATCTAATGTGTTATATTCTCCTACATTAATTTCACATTTCCACAAACTTCAAAGTGTTTCCTTTCAAATTGTATCAAGAATATGCATATCCTTGCTTCAGGTACTGAGCTACAGGCAGTTACATTTGGATATGTCATTTTAGGACAAAAGTTTTAAAAAGGGTCTGATCCTTAAAAGGTTTTAATAAGCTTCTTGATATGCCACACCTGTCAGGTGGATGGATTATCTTGCTAAATGAAAAATGTTCACTAACAGGGATGTAAACGCATTTGTGCATCAAATTTGAGAGCAAGAATATATTTGTGAGTATTGGAAAATTTCTGGGATCTTTTATTTCAGAAACATGGGACCAACACTTTACATGTTGCGTTTATATTTTTGTTAAGTGTATTTTTGTGAATCACTCAAGTAGGACACACCAAACTCGATAGCATGACAATGGCAACTGAAAAAGAATGTCCCGAATATGGAAGGATGGAGGGTGAGATGGACTTGACGAATAGACTGGAGACTTCACATAAATCATTTCCCCAGCAGTTCTCCGTTAACTCTCATCCTTTCTTTTCAGATGCTTTTACAGTGACGCTGTGAAAGCAGTCTTTGTTGCCACGGTCTGCAGCATATGAAAGGAGCTCGAACAAAACCCCAAGTGTACTGAGCCCCCAAGACTGGACCTGAATTAAATTCTCTGCTCAGCCACACAATGAGAAAACACTCATTTTTTTGTCAGCTTGAACTAATGGATAAGACAATATTTTCCAGAAAGGTGGGGTGGGACATGGGCAGGAGTTCACACTAATTTGCATTTAGGCAGTGTGAATCTATTTGTTTCCAAAAATACACAAAAATAAAAGAAAGCTTCAGTTGCACCTCAAGTGTTGGCCTGTTTTATTTTCCATTCCATTCTAAATGTGTTATCTCTTCTCTATTCAATCAATTCTCAGATTGCTTAAGCTCGGTCAGACTGAGAAAACTAGAGCTATTTGAAGATACATATCTCAATATCAGTGCCATGCAGGTGCACTCTTCAGATGGAAGACAAATTGTGTTTTATACAAGTGCACCAGGTGTTGTTTACTTCATGCAACATTTGTTTGATGGGATTGTTTATGTCTTGCAGCTACTGATAGCATACAACATGGCCTCCTGTGTGGCCTTATCCCATTTCACCATAAAAAACTAGTCTCTCAACTAGGACCCTTCACAGCTGCCATGTCAAGACACATTTTTTTTAATTTACCAAAATAATCCTAAACTTTTTCACTTTCAGGAAAAGCCTCAGGCTAAAATTCCTCTTGCTCATGAGTGAGATCAATGCTCAGCTGCTTTAATGGAAAGAGCTTTGACTAAAATGGGATCTGATGGTGTTGGTGGAGGCTATCCCCATACAGAGTGATAAACATCAAATCTAGTATAGATATCTTTTCACAATATCATTTCCTTAAATTGGATGTTATAGGTTCCTAATAACACTCTGATAATTATCAGGGTGCTGCTTATAAATGTAGCCATATGTATGGATCGCCACCATAGAAATCACTTCAAATGCAAATCTGTCATGACTGAACTGCAGACTTGTGTGCCTAGTCATCGCATCAAATTAACTAAACATGAAAGCTGCAGATTACGGTATTAAAATGAATAGAAGCTGTTGCTAGTCGAGAGTGTATTCACCTTCTAATGCTAAAGAGTGACTGGAGCACAAGAAAAGTTTCAATTGCTACTTTTTGTCATTGTGTTTTAGATGATGATCGGGAACATGCTTATTATTAGTAACACATTTTCCAAGGTGGTAGCTGCTGTTTTTGTCATTGATTAAAAAAATGTCTGATACTCAGCATGTACCTGCTTTTAATGGAAGAGATGAAGCATGTTTCTTCATGTGTGGATATGTATGATATAGACATTCTTCAAGAATCTGTGTGTGTGTGTGTGTGTGTGTGTGTGTGTGTGTGTGTGTGTGTGTGTGTGTGTGTGTGTGTGTGTGTGTGTGTGTGTGTGTGTGTGTGTGTGTGTGTGTGTGTGTGTGTGTGTGTGTGTGTAGTTGTTCATTCCAGCAACTACATCTATCCCATCTGTTCTACAACTGTATTCTATCTCCAGTCGGTTGCTCAACCCCTCCCGTAATAGTTTATCACTGGAAAATTCATAAAATAAATAATTTTGCAGCTTAGCTCAAGTTCCAATTTGAAAAGAGCACCCAGTCAGTCATATTTTCAAATAGATGATGAGAGGAGAACATCTCTGGAAAAAACGTGTCAAACCTGAACCTTGCAACCCTGGAAAACACATTCACCCACAGAGAAAAAAGTGACTTTTAGTAGAAGTAGTTACAGTGCCTTGCGAAAGTATTCGGCCCCCTTGAACTTTGCGACCTTTTGCCACATTTCAGGCTTCAAACATAAAGATATAAAACTGTATTTTTTTGTGAAGAATCAACAACAAGTGGGACACAATCATGAAGTGGAACAACATTTATTGGATATTTCAAACTTTTTTAACAAATCAAAAACTGAAAAATTGGGCGTGCAAAGTTATTCAGCCCCCTTAAGTTAATACTTTGTAGCACCACCTTTTGCTGCGATTACAGCTGTAAGTCGCTTGGGGTATGTCTCTAACCATCTTCCCTGTCCATGCTGAAGAAAAGCAGGCCAAAACCATGATGCTGCCACCACAATGTTTGACAGTGGGGATGGTGTGTTCAGGGTGATGAGCTGTGTTGCTTTTACGCCAAACATAACGTTTTGCATTGTTGCCAAAAAATTCAATTTTGGTTTCATCTGACCAGAGCACCTTCTTCCACATGTTTGGTGTGTCTCCCAGGTGGCTTGTGGCAAACTTTAAACAACACTTTTTATGGATATCTTTAAGAAATGGCTTTCTTCTTGCCACTCTTCCATAAAGGCCAGATTTGTGCAATATACGACTGATTGTTGTCCTATGGACAGTCTCCCACCTCAGCTGTAGATCTCTGCAGTTCATCCAGAGTGATCATGGGCCTCTTGGCTGCATCTCTGATCAGTCTTCTCCTTGTATGAGCTGAAAGTTTAGAGGGACGGCCAGGTCTTGGTAGATTTGCAGTGGTCTGATACTCCTTCCATTTCAATATTATCGCTTGCACAGTGCTCCTTGGGATGTTTAAAGCTTGGGAAATCTTTTTGTATCCAAATCCGGCTTTAAACTTCTTCACAACAGTATCTCGGACCTGCCTGGTGTGTTCCTTGTTCTTCATGATGCTCTCTGCGCTTTATAACGGACCTCTGAGACTATCACAGTGCAGGTGCATTTATACGGAGACTTGATTACACACAGGTGGATTGTATTTATCATCATTAGTCATTTAGGTCAACATTGGATCATTCAGAGATCCTCACTGAACTTCTGGAGAGAGTTTGCTGCACTGAAAGTAAAGGGGCTGAATAACTTTGCACGCCCAATTTTTCAGTTTTTGATTTGTTAAAAAAGTTTGAAATATCCAATAAATGTCGTTCCACTTCATGATTGTGTCCCACTTGTTGTTGATTCTTCACAAAAAAAATACAGTTTTATATCTTTATGTTTGAAGCCTGAAATGTGGCAAAAGGTCGCAAAGTTCAAGGGGGCCGAATACTTTCGCAAGGCACTGTATGTACATCTCTGCTGCATCTCCAATCCCCTGCCATTTTACTGTAATTGTGTTAAATTACAGAAGCTTGCAGAATATAAATTTAACTGAATGGAATGTTCTGTCTGTTCTCTATGTTCAGAACCACGCTGATGTGTCTATATATTTCAATGCTCTGTGTGTTGTTGTGTTGCCCTGTATGTTTTGCCTATAGATACTGGAAAGTGGGAAGAGAAATATCATTCTTATCTGACATTTTCACAGAACTCTATGTCACGAGTCCGACCGAGGATGGCTCCCCTTCCCGGTCGGGTGGCGCTCGGCGGTCGTCGTCACCGGCCTATTAGCTGCCACTGATTGTCTTTCCTCCTCCTCCTTGTATGTTTATTGTTAGCACCTGTTAGGGAATCATTAGTTGGGCTTTATTAGACAGCCGGCCCGCCTGTTTCTTTGTGCGGGATTAATTATTGTGACCTTCGGTTAGGTAGTAGAGGAACGTGTTTGTTCCTGGTCGTGTATTCTGCTGTACTATTTTCCTCCCCCGTGTTTGGGGCATTTTGGTTTTCAACACCCAGTGTTGCATTAGTGCATTAAAGAGCACAGTATTGCACTCTGTTTCCTGCGTCTGACTCCACACCCACGACACACGGAGTGTTACACTCTAACTGTCCAGGATCTCTGGGGTCAAGACTCAAAAGCTTAGATAATCAGCAATGTAAAGACACTGTTCCCTAGAAAGGGGGGGAAAATCTAGAAATGACATGGTCTATGCATTTTCATCATTATATACTGGAGCAGCAGGTTGCCTAGTAGTTAAGTATCGGGACAGTAACCGAAAGGTTGCTATATTGAATCCTCGAGCTGACAAGGTAAAAATCTGTTATTCTGCCCCTGAACATGGCAGTTAACCCACTGTTCCCTGGTAGGCCGTCATTGAAAATAGAATTTGTTCATAACTGACTTGCGTAGTTAAATAAATAAATATACATGGATTGAACCTGAGAGATTATGCCTACTGTGTTGGCTTTTCATTGTCTCTCAATGTATACCATGATAACTATCAATGTATAAAAATGAAGAGCTAAATTCTAGTCTCTGTGGTTGTCAATGACTAGAAGACGATGCCTTTAATTTTCTGATATAAAGTAATGGTACATGACATGTAACAAAATATACAGACCTCAAAACACCAGTCATACACAGAGACAGACAGAAGCCTAGTCTGTGTCGTGTGTATTTGCTTTCAGAACAATACCACAGACACACAAACACGCTTTACATGTCACTCCTTTAATTACGCAATGATTTGTTTGACTCTGTAATTGAGTAGGACTTTGGGTGGTCTAGTCTGTGTGACTCTCTGCAGCATAATCATAGTCTGCTTCTCAAATTGAATCCAATTCCCTATATAGTGCACTTATTTTGACCCGGGGCCCTGGTCAAAAGTAGTGCACTACGTAGGGAATAGGGTGCCATTTGGGACACATACATAATCACCCAGAACAGAGACCTGGGACGTGAGTCACTCCAGTTAACATTCCAATCTAAAGAGCAAGTATCTGTTCTCTATACTGAAGAACAAACATGTCACCTGTAAAACCTCTCCTATGATCATTGACACATTAGACATATTCAAATCTTTCAAATGAAATGTCTTTATATATAGTATATGATTGGAGATCTATGGGCATCTTTGTCCATTTCAGTGAGGTTACACACGTTACAATTAATAATAATGGGCCATGTCCAATACTCGTAGGCATACTTGCATTATAAATAGTAGACATTTTGGGTATACAAAAATAGAATGTTGCATTTATATTTTTGCTCAGTAGAGTACACTATACAGTCGAAGTCGGAAGTTTACATACACTTAGGTTGAAGTCATTAAAACTCGTTTTTAAACCACTCCACAAATTTCCTGTTAACAAACTATGGTTTTGGCAAGTCGGTTAGGACATCTACTTTGTGCATGACACAAGTAATTTTTCCAACAATTGTTTACAGACAGATTATTTCACTTATAATTCACTGTAATCACAATTACAGTGGGTCACAAGTTAACATACACTAAATTGACTGCCTTTAAACAGCTGGAAAATTCCCGAAAATTATGTCATGGCTTTAGAAGATTCTGATAGGCTAATTGACATCATTTGAGTCAATTGGAGGTGTACCTGTGGATGTATATCAAGGGTTACCTTCGAATTCAGTGCCTCTTTGCTTGACATCATGGGAAAATCAAAATAAATCAGCCAAGACCTGAGAAAAGAAATTGTAAACGCCTGAAGGTACCATGGTCATCTGTACAAACAATAGTACGCAAGTACAAACAACATGGGACCACGCAGCTGTCATAACGCTCAGGAAGGAGACACGTTCTGTCTCCTAGAGATGAACGTACTTTGGTGTGAAAAGTGCAAATCAATCCCAGAACAACAGCAAAGGACTTTGTGAAGATGCTGGAGGAAACAGGTACAAAAGTATCTATATCCACAGTAAAACGAGTCCTATATTGACATATCCTGAAAGGCGTCTCAGCAAGGAAGAAGCCACTGCTCCAAAACCGCCATAAAAAAGCCAGACTACAGTTTGCAACTGCACATGGGGACAAAGATCATACTTTTTGGAGAAATGTCCTCTGGTCTGATGAAACAAAAACTGTTTGGCCATAATGACCATTGGTATGTTGGGAGGGAAAAGGGGGAGGTTTGAACCCGAAGGACACCATCACAACCGTGAAGCACGGGGTGGCAGCATCATGTTGTGGGGGTGCTTTGCTGCAATAGGGACTGGTGCACTTCACAAAATAGATGGCATCATGAGGTAGGACAATTATAGGGATATATTGAAGCAACATCTCAAGACATCAGTCAGGAAGTTAAAGCTTGGTCGCAAATGGGTCTTCCAAATGGACAATGACCCCAAGCATACTTCCAAAGTTGTGGAAAAATGGCTTAAGGACAACAAAGTCAATGTATTGGAGTGGCCATCACAAAGCCCTGACCTCAAACCTATTGAACATTTGTGGGCAGAACTGAAAAAGCGTGCGCGAGCAAGGAGGCATACAAACCAGACTCAGTTACACAAGCTCTGTCAGGAAGAATGGGCCAAAATTCACTCAACTTATTGTGGGAATCTTGTGGAAGCCTACCCGAAACATTTGACCCAAGTTAAACAATTTAAAAGCAATGCAACCAAATACTAATTGAGTGTATGTAAACTTCTGACCCACTGGGAATGTGATGAAAGAAATAAAAGCTGAAATAAATCATTCTCACCACTATTATTCTGACATTTCACATTCTTAAAATAAAGTGGTGAACCTAACTGACTTAAGACAGGGAATTATTACTAGGATTAAAAGTAAGGAATTGTGAAAAACTGGTTTTAATGTATTTGGCTAAGGAGTATGTAAAACTCCGACTTCAACTGTATGTACAAAAGTATATAGTTACCCCTTCAAATGAGTGGATTCGGCTATTCCACCCTCACCCTTTGCTGACAGGTGTATAAAATCGAGCACACTGCCATGCACTCTCCATAGACAAACATTGGCAGTAGAATGACCTTACTGAAGAGCTCAGTGACTTTCAACGTGGCATCATCATATGATGGCACTTTTCCAACAAGTTAGATCGTCAAATTTCTGCCCTGCTAGAGCTGCCCCGGTCACTTGTAAGTGCTGTTATTGTGAAGTGAAATGTCTAGGAGCAACAACGGCTCAACCACAAAGTGGTAGGCCACACAAGCTCACAGAATGGTACCGCCGTCTGTCCTTGGTTGCAACACTCACTGCTGAGATCCAAACTACCTCTGGAAGCAACGTCAGCACTATAACTGTTTGTCGGGAACCTAATGAAATGGGTTTCCATGGCCGAGCAGCCGCACACAAGCCTAAGATCACCATGCACATTGCAAGCGTCGGCTGAAGTGGTGTAAAGCTCGCCGCCTTTGGACTCTGGAGCAGTGGAAACGCGTTTTCTGGATTGATGAATCATACTTCACCATCTTGCAGTCGGATGAACTAATCTGGTTTTGGCGGATGCCAGGAGAACACGTCCTGCCTGAATGCATAGTGCCAACTGTAAAGTTTGGTAGAGGAGAAATAATGGTCTTGGGCAGTTTGGGCTAGTCCCCTTAGTTCCATACAGAAATGGTTTGTCGAGATCCGTGTGGAAGAACTTGATTGACTGAGCCCTGACCTCAACCCTATCGAACACCTTTGGGATGAATTGGAACGCCGACTGCGAGCCAGGCCTAATTGCCAAACATCATTGACCGACCTCACTAATGCTCGTGGCTGAATGGAAGCAAATCCCTGCAGTAATGTTCCAACATCTAGAAGAAATCCTTCCCTGAAGAGTGGAGGCTGTTATAGCAGGAATGTTATTGCCAATGATTTTGGAATGAGATGTTCAACAAGCATAGGTGTGTCTTTTGGTCACCTAGTGTATGTAGTATGATCAGTTCATACACACCATGTCATTTTAGTAAGAAGTAGTCAAGACATATTTCAGACACAGCTATTTTGTTTAGGTTACAGGGAGAAAGAGCTAGTGAGTGGAGGTCACACAACTAGGTGGACAAAACCCTGGTGGACAGATAAACTTCATTACCTGCATTTTCCACTGACACCAAATATTTATTCAAAGTGATACGACATGATGTCAAAACGATTTCACCCCTGGTCTATCAGACAAGCATGCCAAATAACCAACCAGCACCTTTCCCATCGGCTCCAGATATCAGGCCACTGTCAAACCAGACATTCCCTTCCCTCTCTTCTTGTGTAGGAGATTGAGCCAGCGGAACCAGTTACAGTGAATGAATGTTAGCATCACCACTACACTACGCAACCCTAGAGTCCATCTCTGAGGGAGAGAGGTGGCTCCCCTCCCCTCACTCCTCTGGTGCTTTGACTCCTGCTTGACTCTAGGCTGGCTGGTGTGGTGCAACATTCCTGGGCCAGCCTGCATCAAGACAGGCAGACAGAAGTCTTCCTCTTCTACACACACACACACACACACTCATGCATGCACACACACACATGCGTATACACAGATACCACACACACACAAACACACTCCTCTATACAGCCTCACATCTGATTGGTCTTGCACAGGCCAGATAGTCAGACTACATGCCCTGGAGGGAAGTGGCAGGCCATACCACTCACCACGCCTCACTGGCATTCTGCTCATGGACTGAATACTAATTTATATGTAACAGGGGTGATATTAGAAAGTATATATGTTCTATCTAACCAATGGCTTTCTGTAGGTCACCAAAATATAATGTGTCAACCATGACTTGGTTGGTTGGCCGGTAGTAGTTGTTGTTCATGTTGTTTGTCAGTAGGGGATGCTATACACTTCTTAACACAATATTCTTCAAACGAACAGCACAATATCCTTCAAACGAACATCACATATTTTGACATAACGTTAAATTTCAGCTATCCCTCCAGCTGTTGAAAGACTCATCACATTTACCAGGATTGTATTCATCAACAGTGGTGATTTTAGCATGTATCTCTTGGTGGTACAAAACAAATAATGTTAGATGCCAGTAAAGCCACTACACAACACTAAACAATGAATTAATTGCACTATAATTGTGACAAACGGTGCCCACAAACTGTTAGGGCCCACATAAAGCTGTCCCAACAGCAGAGCTTTCTTTTCAGCACCACTGCTACACCTGGCTATCAGCAGAGCCTTGTCTGGCGGCGAAACAGATTAAACAAATGTGTTTTTTACTGACAGTTGAGATGTACAAACTATGGCATAAGGGGATGACAAGCGGATAAGAGGCAATCCGTAATTTCGATAAAGACATTAATGAGCGAGCGAGGATGGACGTAGTCAATGTAACTATTTGTTCAGCACTTTTGAAATGTGCAGCGACAGAATTCAGAACATGGACCGTTCTTACAGTATGCTCCCTGTACAAGTCAGAACCATAGGATAAATAAAGGGGGCATATAAGCAGACAATGAAAGCTCTTACATTATTTGATTATGACATTTCTCTAAAACATGCTATAGGCTCCATTTGCACCACCAAGTCAGAACAGTAGGCTAAGTTATGAGATGGAAGGGGACCAAATTATTAGGGTGAGGCACATGGCCTACTAACAGCTTACTACACAACATACAGTTAGTATTACTTTCTTAGCTAGAGTATACATACAGTGCCTTGCGAAAGTATTCGGCCCCCTTGAACTTTGCGACCTTTTGCCACATTTCAGGCTTCAAACATAAAGATATAAAACTGTATTTTTTTGTGAAGAATCAACAACAAGTGGGACACAATCATGAAGTGGAACGACATTTATTGGATATTTCAAACTTTTTTAACAAATCAAAAACTGAAAAATTGGGCGTGCAAAATTATTCAGCCCCTTTACTTTCAGTGCAGCAAACTCTCTCCAGAAGTTCAGTGAGGATCTCTGAATGATCCAATGTTGACCTAAATGACTAATGATGATAAATACAATCCACCTGTGTGTAATCAAGTCTCCATATAAATGCACCTGCACTGTGATAGTCTCAGAGGTCCGTTATAAAGCGCAGAGAGCATCATGAAGAACAAGGAACACACCAGGCAGGTCCGAGATACTGTTGTGAAGAAGTTTAAAGCCGGATTTGGATACAAAAAGATTTCCCAAGCTTTAAACATCCCAAGGAGCACTGTGCAAGCGATAATATTGAAATGGAAGGAGTATCAGACCACTGCAAATCTACCAAGACCTAGCCGTCCCTCTAAACTTTCAGCTCAATCAAGGAGAAGACTGATCAGAGATGCAGCCAAGAGGCCCATGATCATCCTGGATGAACAGCAGAGATCTACAGCTGAGGTGGGAGACTCTGTCCATAGGACAACAATCAGTCATATATTGCACAAATCTGGCCTTTATGGAAGAGTGGCAAGAAGAAAGCCATTTCTTGAAGATATCCATAAAAAGTGTTGTTTAAAGTTTGCCACAAGCCACCTGGGAGACACACCAAACATGTGGAAGAAGGTGCTCTGGTCAGATGAAACCAAAATTGAACTTTTTGGCAACAATGCAAAACGTTATGTTTGGCGTAAAAGCAACACAGCTCATCACCCTGAACACAGCATACCCACTGTCAAACATGGTGGTGGCAGCATCATTGTTTGGGCCTGCTTTTCTTCAGCAGGGACAGGGAAGATGGTTAAAATTGATGGGAAGATGGATGGAGCCAAATACAGGACCATTCTGGAAGAAAACCTGATGCAGTCTGCAAAAGACCTGAGACTGGGACGGAGATTTGTCTTCCAACAAGACAATGATCCAAAACATAAAGCAAAATCTACAATGGAATGGTTCAAAAATAAACATATCCAGGTGTTAGAATGGCCAAGTCAAAGTCCAGACCTGAATCCAATCGAGAATCTGTGGAAAGAACTGAAAACTGCTGTTCACAAATGCCCTCCATCCAACCTCACTGAGCTCGAGCTGTTTTGCAAGGAGGAATGGGAAAAATGTCAGTCTCTCGATGTGAAAAACTGATAGAGACATACCCCAAGCGACTTACAGCTGTAATCGCAGCAAAAGGTGGCGCTACAAAGTATTAACTTAAGGGGGCTGAATAATTTTGCACGCCCAATTTTTCAGTTTTTGATTAGTTAAAAAAGTTTGAAATATCCAATAAATGTCGTTCCACTTCATGATTGTGTCCCACTTGTTGTTGATTCTTCACAAAAAAATACAGTTTTATATCTTTATGTTTGATGCCTGAAATGTGTCAAAAGGTCGCAAAGTTCAAGGGGGCCGAATACTTTCGCAAGGCACTGTATCTCCATGGCATATTACATAATTTATGCAGCAGCATACAATATATTTTTGGACTCACCTTGTTGTGCTGTGCTCACTTGAACAGGAAGGTGGCGTGGCGTTCCTTCTTGTGGGTAAACTTTGTCATCAAAGTCTGGCATTCTCTGGATTTATTGTGCTTTCAAGACAACTGAGAACTCCGAAAAACACAAGATCGAATCATGATGTCAGTGATCTTCAAGTCGGAGCTCTAGAAAGAGGCCAGAGTTCCCGACTTGGAATTCCGAGTTGGATGACCGTTCAAAAAATATTTTCCCAGTCTGAGCTCATTTTTTGGGGAGTTCCCAGTTGTCTTGAACTCACTGAAGGCTGATATTTCCCAGTTCAGAGTTTCCAGTTGTTTTGAACTCAGCAGAAGTTATGCTGGATTGACAGCATGGCCAATGCATTCAATATTTTCTGGCCCATGGCGTTTCATGTGAATCTTTATCCTTTTAAGCTTGGAAAAGAGACCCCTAAACCCAGACTTGGACCACACACCCACCCCACTGAACAGCAGGCTAGTGATTGCTTTACAATGCTTGCAGTTAGCTACTGATTCCTTCCAAACCACTCATTGTTGAATTTGCGATTTCCAACTTGTTGTGTAATTTTTACGATGAGCTCTGATACATTCAATCTATATTTTCTATTCATATGACAAGGATTGGAAAGGATTTGCCAGTAGATTGTCGACTTGATTGATGATGATGAGTGCTTGTCTAGCTTGCTAGCTAAGATTTTGAAAGTATGATGTTGACATGATCAGTACATTCAAAGCTACGGTAGATATAACGTTATTTGACGACATTTTATCTGTGGCCAATGGCCTTGAGCCTTCATGGATGGGCACTTCTAATGTACAGTGCATTCGGAAAGTACTCAGACCCCTTGACTTTTTCCATATTTTGTTACGTTTCAGCCTTGTTCTAAAATGTATAAAATATTTTTTTCTTCTCATCAATCTACACACAATACCCCATAATGACAAAGTGAACACAGGTTTTTAGAAATGTTTTCAAATTTATTGAAAATAAAAAACAGAAATAACTTATTTACATAAGTATTCAGATAAAGCAAGAGAAGAACGCAAACGTTTTACATGCCCCCAACCGATTGTGTTTTTTTGTTTGTTTATTTCTGTTGCTTGTAACTTATTTTGTACATAATGTTGCCGCTACCATCTCTTATGGCCGAAAATAACTTCTGGACATCGGGACTGTGCTTACTCACCACTGACTGGTAGAATCCTTTTTCTCCTTTAATGAGTCTGACGAGCCCGACGCAAACGTGATACTGCTTTCTCGGGAACAGGCCCAGATCCCCGTGATTTGCGTGAAGAGGAGGGGGAGAAAAAGGGGCCAGAGGATGGGCTGCATTCTGAGAATTCGTAAGCGATCGAATAAACCCCCACTTAATTCCATTCTGCCAGCAAACGTGCAATCTTTAGATAATAAAATACATGACCAACGTGGAAGATTAAACTACCAACAGGACATTCAAAACTGTAATATCTTGTGCTTCACGGAGTCGTGGCTGAACGACAACACTATCAACATACAGCTGTCTGGTTATACGCTGCACCGACAGGATAGAACAGCGGCGTCTGGGAAGATAAGGGGCGACGGACTACGTATTTTTGTAAATAACAGCTGGTGCACGATATCAAAGAGATCTTCTGTTGAATCTGACAATTAATCTTAATGGTTGTACAGTTGTCTCAAATAAAACTGTGAAGGACCTCGGCGTTACTCTGGACCCTGATCTCTCTGTTGAAGAACATATCAAGACTGTTTCAAGGATAGATTTTTTCCATCTACGTAACATTGCAAAAATCAGAAACTTTCTGTCCAAAAATGATGCAGAAAAATCAATCCATGCTTTTGTCACTTCTAGGATAGACTACTGCAATGCTCTACTTTCCGGCTACCTGGATAAAGCACTAAATAAACTTCAGTTAGTGCTAAATACGGCTGCTAGAATCCTGACTAGAACCAAACAATGTACACTTAGGTTAATAATCTTAATATAATCTTTCTGTAAACAATTGTTGGAAAAATTACTTGTTTCATGCACAAAGTAGATGTCCTAACTGACTTGCCAAAGCTATAGTTTGTTTACAAGAAATTTGTGGAGTGGTTGAAAAATGAGTTTTATTGACTCCAACCTAAGTGTATGTAAACTTCCGACTTCAACTGTATGTTATTACCCCACCTGCCCTGAATGACGGGTCGCCACTGTTCATTAGGCACCCAATGGAAGAAAACAGACTGAAACTGGGAGGGACTACCTGAGCTCCAATAAGAAACACTTGTTTTCATATTCCATTGCAAGACATATTGTTTACGGTTTGCAGATACTACATACAGTAACTAAGGCAATACATAACACATTAAAGAAATATGTTTGGCTCTGTTCCATCACATGTAATCACATTTTCAATAATATCACTAAGCAATATAATGGCAATATAACAAAACTGTTTGTTTCCTTTACAATCTCTATAATGTAATTGAATACAGCGGCTTTAAGCGGGGGGAGTTGGAGCTTCCTTAAGTTTGCCTATTTGTTCAGGGGCTTGGAGGAATAGTATTCAGTGTGAATGGGAAGTCAGAGAGAATCTGCTTACATTGGGGTCAATTAACAAGACAATGGGGAGGATTGTAAAGAATCAATGAGGCTATTTGTCAGCACACATCTGATTTGTGTAAATTGGCTCCCAAACTATAATTATCACCTACAATTAGTGGGAGGAAATGTATGTTTAGATTGTTGACAAAACCGATTAACTGGTGAATTCTCCTCCACCCAAAGACTAACCGCTCTGTCTCCTGCAGCAAAGACCTAGCCTGTGTTCACAATGGAACCCTATTCCCTATATCAGGGCTCTCCAGCCCTGTTCCTGTAGGTTATCTAGCGCACCTGATTCTAATAATTAGCTGTTTGATAAGCTGAATCAGGTTAGTTACAACTGGGGTTGGAGCGGAAACCTACAGGAAGGTAACAGGGTTGGAGAGCCTTACCCTATAAAGTACACTACTTTTTCTCAAAAGAAGTATGAAGGGAATAGGATGCCATTTGGGACACAGAGCAAGAGTAGTCATTACTGCAATACACAGCCAGCATTAAAGACTGCAGTAATACAGTGCCAACTCTTTGATTCAATTCAAAAACACATGAGGACGAAAGGAAGAGCTGTAATGTCATATCGAATAGGTTACAATACATCATGCAATTATGCTCTACAATAACATACAGTTGAAGTCGGAAGTTTACATACACTTAGGTTGGAGTCATTAAAACTTGTTTTTCAACCACTCCACAAATTTCATGTTAACAATCTATAGTTTTGGCAAGTCGGTTGGGACATCTGCTTTGTGAATGACACAAGTCATTTTTCCAACAATTGTTTACAGACAGATTAGTTCACTTATAATTCACTGTATCACAATTCCAGTGGGTCAGAAGTGTACATACACTAAGTTGACTGTGCCTTTAAACAGCTTGGAAAATGATAGAAAATGATGTCATGCTTTAGAAGCTTCTGATAGGCTAATTGACATCATTTGAGTCAATTGGAGGTGTACCTGTGGATGTATTTCAAGGCCTACCTTCAAACTCAGTGCCTCTGCTTGACATCATGCAAAATCAAAAGAAATCAGCCAAGTCTGGTTGGGAGCATTTTCCAAACGCCTGAAGGTACCACATTCATCTGTACAAACAATAGTACGCGGCTGTCATACCGCTCAGGAAGGAGACTCGTTCTGTCTCCTAGAGATGAACGTACTTTAGTTCGAAAAGTGCAAACCAATCCCAGAACAACAGCAAAGGACCTTGTGAAGATGCTAGAGGAAACAGGTACAAAAGTATCTATATCCACAGTAAAACGAGTCTTATATCAACATGAAAGGCAGCTCAGCAAGGAAGAAACCACTGCTCCAAAACTACGGTTTGCAACTGCACATGGGGACAAAGATCGCACTTTTTGGAGAAATGTCCTCTGGTCTGATGAAACAAAAGCAGAACTGTTTGGCCATAATGACCATCGTTCTGTTTGGGGGAAAAAGGGGGATGCTTGCAAGCTGAAGAACACCATCCCAACCGTGAAGCACGGAGGTGGCAGCATCATGTTGTGGGGGTGCTATGCTACATATGAGGGACTGGTGCACTTCACAAAATAGATGGCATCATGAGGAAGGAAAATTATAGGGATATATTGAAGCAACATCTCAAGACATCAGTCAGGAAGTTAAAGCTTGGTCCCAAATGGGTCTTCCAAATGGACAATGACCCCAAGCATACTTCCAAAGTTGTGGCAAAATGGCTTAAGGACAACAAAGTCAAGGTATTGGAGTGACCATCACAAAGCCCTGACCTCAAACCTATTGAACATTTGTGGGCAGAACTGAAAAAGTGTGTGCGAGCAAGGAGGCATACAAACCAGACTCAGTTACACCAGCTCTGTCTGGAAGAATGGGCCAAAATTCGCCCAACTTATTGTGGGAAGCTTGTGGAATGCTACCCTAAATGTTTGACCCAAGTTAAACAATTTAAAGGCAATGCTACCAAATACTAATTGAGAGTATGTAAACTTCTGACCCACTGGGAATGTGATGAAAGAAATAAAAGCTGAAATAAATTATTCCCTCTATTATTCTGACATTACACATTCTTAAAACAAGTGTTGATCCTAACTGACCTAAAATAGGGAATTTTACTGGGATTAAATGTCAGGAATTGTGAAAAACTGAGTTTAAATGTATTTGGCGAAGGTGTATGTAAACTTCCGACTTAAACTGTACATCGGTAGTTGGCTGACGACAAGAGACATCAAGAGGAAAAACTAGATAATTAGATAAACTTTGCTGAAATCATCATAAGCCTTTTCATGCACTGAAACAAAGTAAATTCCAGTGGTTACCCAAACCTGAGAGTGGACTAAAGACACCCCAGGGCTAGTCAATGGCTCACAGGCTGTGTACCAAATGGCACCCGATTCCCTATATAGTGCATTACTTTTGACCAGAGCCCTATGGGCCATATGGTCAAAAGTAATGCACTACATATGGAATAGGGTGCCATTTGAGTTGGACGCACAGGACTATCTCAAAGCCTCTGCTTTGCGAGTGGGTCTCTACTCTCAATATAAACCACTGAGCTCAGCTGGGTAAAAACATGGCAATGAAATGAGAGAGCATGAATACACAACCTTTCCAAGCAGAAGATGCCGATCAAAATCTGCTCCAAAATGGCAATGTGGTAAACAGCATGGCAGAGTTGGATAGAGAGGGGAATAGAAAACTGATCTCATTTCACTTATCTTCCCTTTAGTTCCTCTGGTGTATCTTCGCAATATTTCTCAAATTCAGAAATGAAAAACCTTGAAATAAGAAAATATCAACCCACACTGAATGTGAACCCTCCAACAAAGCCAGAATAAACAACTAGCTCTTTGAATGGAATAGTGGAGGGTAAAAGGTTAAATGAATTGGTATTATAACACTGTAGATAGACATTTATAAATACTATGAAACCCAAATAGATGTCTCAATAGAGTAAATTAGATTGGAGTTATTTACAAATGTTGTTAATTTTATGGATTAACATGCTACTGTAAAACAAGCAGATAATGGGAATAATCTATATTTATTTAACACTACGTTATCATATATTCATAATCATATTTTAGTTTTAATAAATTCCAGGTACTAAACTAACCTAAACCTACTCATTCCAGGGTTTTTCTTTATTTTGACTGTTTTCTACATTGTACAATTATAGTGAAGACAACTAAACTATGACATAACACATATGGAATCATGTAGTAACCAAACAAGTCAAACCAATCAAATAAATATTTTAGATTTTAGATTCTGCAATGTAGCCTCCCTTGGCATACTCTCAACCAGCTTCACGAGGTAGTTACCTGGAATGCATGTCAAATAACAGGTGTGGCCTTGTTAAAAGTTCATTTGTGGAATTTCTTTCCATCCTAACGCATTTGAGCCAATCAGTTGTGTTGTGACAATGTAGGGGTGGTATACAGAAGACAGCCCTATTTAGTAAAAGACCAAGTGCATATTATTGGCAAGAACAGCTCAAATAAACAAAGAGAAACGACAGTCCATCATTACTTTAAAACATGAAGGTCAGTCAATGCGGAACAGTTCAAGAAAAGGAAGACCCAGAGTTTCCTCTGCTGCAGAGGATAAGTTCATTAGTGTTAACTGCACCTCAAATTGCAGCCCAAATAAATGCTTCAACAGACACATCTCAACATTAACTGTTCAGAGGAGACTGCGTGAGACTGTGTGGCCTTCATGGTCAAATTGCCACAAAGAAACCACTACTAAAGGACACCAATAATAAGTAGAAACTTGCTTGGGCCGAGAAACACGAGTAATGGACATCAGATTTTTGGTTCCAACCGCCGTGTCTTTGTGAGACGCAGAGTAGGTGAACGGATGATTTCCGCATGTGTGGTTCCCACCGTGAAGCATGGAGGAGGAGGTGTGATGGTGTGGGGGGGCTTTGCTGGTGACACTGTCTATGATTTATTTAGAATTCAAGGCACGCTTAACCATCATGGCTACCACAGCATTCTGCAACTATACGCCATCCCATCTGGTGTGCACTTAGTGGAAATATAATTTGTTTTTCAATAGGACAATGACCCAAAGCACACCTCCTCCAGGCTGTGTTAGGGCTATTTGACCAAGGAGAGTGATGGAGTGCTGCATCAGATAACCTGGCCTCCACAGTCAACAGACCTCAACCCAGTTGAGATGGTTTGGGATGAGTTGGACCACAGAGTGAAGGATAAGCAGCCAACAAGTGCTCAGCATATGTGGAAACTCCTTCAAGACTGTTGGAAAAGCATTCCTCATGAAGCTGGTTGAGAGAATGCCAAGAGTGTGCAAAGCTGTCATGGCTACTTTGAGAATCTCAAATATAAAATATATTTTGATTTGTTTAACACTTTTTTGGTTACTACATGATTCAATATGTGTTATTTCATCGTTTTGTTGTCTTCACTATTATTGTACAATGTATAAAATCGTAAAAAAATAAGAAAAACCCTTGAATGAGTAGGTGTGTCCAAACTTTTGACTGGTATTATATATATATATATATATATATATATATATATATATATATATATATTAATATATATATATATATATATATATATATATATATATATATATATATATATATATATGGGGTGTGAAGGCTGTGTGACAGCTACATCACTAGAAAGAGGGAAGGCATGATTTTATGGATAGGCATAGTTTGATGGAACAGCTATGCTGATCAAAACAGTAATTTAGCGGGTGAGATAAAATAGACAGATGTTGCAATTAATGAACGTGTCAATATAACAACATATATTGAACAAGGTTAGAAGAGTACACTAAAGACAATCACCAAAATAATGACAAATGAACAAATAACTGATGCACTGAAAAAAATATATAACGCATTGTATTTACCAGCTACTAATGAGGGGGTCTTTGTGAAGACACATTCAAGATACACGTTGTTAAGAAATGGTAGGAAGTTTGACTAAGCTAATGAAGGTTCTTTAAGTCCACATCTCTCCATCTAATGGTTCTTAAATGGAGGCACCCACCACCCAACACCCGTCCCCACCATGTCTCTATACACATTCCTTGTGTTTTCGACAATGGCAACACTTCCTTTTTGGCCTAATGGGCAGGGAGCCCCAGCCGTTTTGGCCTGATTAAGCTGGCCCATTCTAGGCTCAGCCTCTCTAATTGCTGTGGCTTTGTGTGGCTCCGCTACTGTAAGAATGAATGAGACACAATTAATCACCCTACAAGTCCCGGGCCTCAGCAAATCCCTGAGTACCCCCATGAAGAGCAGAGAGTGGAGGGAGAGAAATGAGAGGAAGAGAGAGAGAGAGGAGAAAGAGGAGCGCAGACAGGAGAGAGGGGGGAGTTGGGAGGAGAGAGAGGAGGGGACAGACGAGGGGAGAGAGTAGGAGGGGAGAGAAGAGAAGAGGATATGGGAGAGAGTAGGAGGGGATATGAGGGGAGAGAAGAGAAGAGGATAATGGGAGAGAGTAGGAGAGGAGAGGACGGGAGAGAGGAGGGGAGAGGGGAGGGGGGGAAGGGAAGGGAGAAGCTCAGACCTATTGTCCAAAAAAGGGCTGTGCCGTATTCTTTCTTAGTAATATAGGTGTTTTTACTCAAAGTCGCTCATAATTAGGCGCACAAGAGAGGAAGAGAAAAGGGGGTGAAAGGAGAAGAGGAGGGAGGGATAGGGGTGTTCAATAGGCAATTGCAAAAGGCCTGTAGGTACAAAGGCAAAAGAATGACATGTCAGATGACTGGAGGAGAGAAATGAAGAGAGAGAGTGGTGGAGGAATGAGAGGTAGAGAGGACAGGGAAGAAAGGGGACAAATAGATAGAGAGGTGAAAACACACAGCTAGCCAAAAGGAATAAAACCCTGACAGGACCTTTTCCTCTTTCTGAGCCCATTAGGATATGGGAATGCGCTGACATTGAGTGATGTGTATTCTGAGAGTGAAAGAAAGGCTGAAGTAGACCGCATGTTAAAGGGACCTTTGAGACCAGCCCATAGTCTGACTCAAGAGGGAAATGTTCCTGTGTTCTCCAGGCAGGAGCACGGTGTGGGAAGCAAGCTAGGCTGGTGCTGAGGAGGAGTTGGAGCATTGCTTCCAAATGGCACTCTATTCCCTATTTAGTGCACTACTTTTGACCAGGGCACATAGGGATCTGGTCAAAAGTAGTGTCCTAGGGAATAGAGTGCCATGTAGAACACACTCACATCTTTACTGAGGAGCTCTTGACTAGGACAACTCACAGCATTGTTCCCCTGGCTGAAGTTATATCGTTATTTTTCTCTGTCATTCAAGACTGGCAATTTTGAACAGTTCTTGTGTGAAATATACATAGCTCTTCCACTTTCTGGTGGCAGACTGAGACTCCTGAGAATGACACCTGTCCTTGTTAGACTTTCTGTCTATCAAATTGTATGTAAAATGCCTCTCTGCTTGAAACATATCCAGTGTCACATGCATTCTTAATCTACGTGAACAGCAAATCTAAATAATATATACAGTGGGTATCATAAGTATTCACCCCCTTGGATTTCTTCTCATTTTATTGTGTTACAAAGTGGGATTAAAATAGATTTAATTGTAATTTTTGTCAATGATCTACACAAAATAATCTAATGTCAAAGTAGAAGAAAAATCTAAATAAAACACTACTATACCTTGATTAGATAACTATTAGCCCCCCCTGAGTCAATACATGTTAGAAACAGTTTTGGCAGCTATTATAGCTGTGAATCTTCTTGGGTAAGTCTCTAAGAGCTTTGCACATCTGGATTGTGAAATATTTTCCCAATATTCTTTTCAAAATTCTTCAAGCTCTGTCAAGATGTTGGGGGATCATGGCTGGATGGCAATTTTCAAGTCTTGCCATAGATTTTCAAACATATTTAAGTCAAAACTGTAATTTGACACATCAGGAACATTCACTGTCTTCTTGGTAAGCAAGTCCAGTGTAGATTTGGCCTTATGTTGTAGGTTATTGTCCTGCCTGGAACCAAAAGGACCCTGAACAGCTTCTAACCCCAAGCCATAAGACTGCTAAATAGTTAGTTAAACAGTAAACCAATAGCCACCCGAACTATCTGCATTGACCCTTTTTGCATTAACTCTTTTGACTCATCACATACGCTGCTGTTACTGATTATTGTCTATCCTGTTATCTAGTCACTTTATCTCTACCTATATGTACATATCAAACTCAATTACCTCGTAGCCTGCACATAAAGCAGATTGAAGCAGGTTTTCCTCAAGGATTTCCCTGTGCTTAGCTCCATCTCGTTTCTTTTTATCATGAAAAACTCCCAGGTCTTTGCCGATGTCAAGCATACCCATACCTTGATGCAGCCACCACCATGCTTGAAAATAGGAAGGCATTCACTCAGTGATGTTTTGTGTTAATTTTCCCAAAACATAAGGCTTTGCATTTAAGACAAAAAAAATGTATTCCTTTGCTGTGTTTTTTGTAGTATTAAATCAAATCAAATTTTATTTGTCACATACACATGGTTAGCAGATGTTAATGCGAGTGTAGCGAAATGCTTGTGCTTCTAGTTCCGACCGTGCAGTAATATCTAACAAATAATCTAACCTAACAATTTCACAACAATTACCTTATACACACAAGTGTAAAGGATTTAATAAGAATATGTACATAAAAATATATGGATGAGTGATGGCCGAACGGCACAGGCAAGATGCAGTAGATGGTGTAGAGTACAGTATATACATATGAGATGGGTCATTTTTTCTTCTTTTTTTACCTTTATTTTACTAGACAAGTCAGTTAAGAACAAATTCTTATTTTCAATGATGAACTAGGAACAGAGGGTTAACTGCCTGTTCAGGGGCAGAACGACAGATTTGTACCTTGTCAGCTCAGGGATTTGAACTTGCAACCTTGCAACCTTTCGGTTACTAGTCCAACGCTCTAACCACCTAGGCTACCCTGCCGCCCTAATGTAGGGTATGTAAACATTATATAAAGTGGCAGTGTTTAAAGTGGCTAGTGATACATTTATTACATACATTTTTCCATTATTAAAGTGGCTAGAGTCGAATCAGTATGTTGGCAGCAGCCACTCAATGTTAGTGATGGCTGTTTATTAACAGTCTGATGGCCTTGAGATAGAAGCTGTTTTTCAGTCTCTAGGTCCCCGCTTTGATGCACCTGTACTGACCTCGCATTCTGGATGATAGCGGGGTGAACAGGCAGTGGCTCGGGTGGTTGTTGTCCTTGATGATCCTTTTGGCCTTCCTGTGACATCGGATGGTGTAGGTGTCCTGGAGGGCAGGTAGTTTGCCCCCGGTGAGGCGTTGTGCAGACCTCACTACCCTCTGGAGAGCCTTACGGTTGTGGGAGGAGCAGTTGCCCTACTAGGCGGTGATACAACCCAACAGGATGCTCTCGACTGTGCATCTGTAAAAATGTGTGAGTGTTTTTGGTGACAAGCCAAATTTCTTCAGCCTCCTGAGGTTGAAGAGGCGCTGCTGCGCCTTCTTCACCACGCTGTCTGTGTGGGTGGACCAATTCAGTTTGTCCGTGATGTATACGCCGATGAACTTAAAACTTTCCACCCTCTCCACTACTGTCCCGTCGATGTGGATAGGGGGCTGTTCCCTCTGCTGTTTCCTGACGTCCACGATCATCTCCTTTGTTTTGTTTACATTGAGTATGAGGTTATTTTCCTGACACCACACTCTGAGGGCCTTCACCTCTTCCCTGAAGGCCGTCTCGTTGTTGTTGGTAATCAAGCCAACCACTGTAGTGTCGTCTGCAAACTTGATTATTGAGTTGGAGGCGTGCATGACCACGTAGTCATGGGTGAACAGGGAGTACAGGAGAGGGCTGAGAACGCATGATTGTGGGGCCCCAGTGTTGAGGATCAGCGGGGTGGAGATGTTGTTACCTACCCTCCCCACCTGGGGTCGGCCCGTCAGGAAGTCCAGGACCCAGTTGCACAGGGCGGGGTCGAGACCCAGGGTGATTGCGGCGTCTGTGGACCTATTAGGGCAGGTAAGCAAATTGGAGTGGGTCTAGGGTGTCAGGTAGGGTGGAGGTGATATGGTCCTTGACTAGTCTCTCAAAGCATTTCATGATGATGGAAGTGAGTGCTCCAGGGCGGTAGTCATTTAGCTCAGTTACCTTAGCTTTCTTGGGAACAGGAACAATGGTGGCCCTCTTGAAGCATGTGGGAACAGCAGACTGGGATAAGGATTGATTGAATATGTCCGTAAACACACCAGCCAGCTGGTCTGCGCATGCTCTGAGGACGCGGCTGGGGATGCCGTCTGGGCATGCAGCCTTGCGAGGGTTAACACGTTTAAATGTTTTACTCACTTGGCTGAGGTGAAGGAGAGCCCACAGGTTTTGATAGCGGGCCGTGTCAGTGGCACTGTATTGTCCTCAAAGTGAGCAAAGAAGTTGTTTAGTTTGTCTGGGAGCAAGACATTGTGGTCCGCGATGGGGCTGTTTTTTCTTTTGTTGTCCGTGATTGACTGTAGACCCTGCCACATACCTCTCGTGTCTGAGCCATTGAATTGCGAGTCTACTTTGTCTCTATACTGACGCTTAGCTTGTTTGATTGCCTTGCGGAGGGAATAGCTACACTGTTTGTATTCAGTCATGTTTCCGGTCACCTTGCCCTGATTAAAAGCAGTGGTTCGCGCTTTCAGTTTTGCGCGAATGATACCATCAATCCACAGTTTCTGGTTGGGGAATGTTTTAAGAGACGCTGTGGATACAACATCACCGATTCACTTGCTAATAAACTCGCTCACCGAATCAGCGTATTCATCAATGTTGTTGTTCGACGCTATCTGGAACATATCCCAATCCACGTGATCGAAGCAATCTTGAAGCGTGGAATCCGATTGGTCGGACCAGCGTTGAACAGACCTGAGCACGGGTGCTTCCTGTTTTAGTTTCTGTCTATAGGCTGGGGGCAACAAAATGGAATCGTGGTCAACTTTTCTGAAAGGAGGGCGGGGGAGGGCCTTTTATGCATTGTGGATGTTAGAATAACAATGATCCAGGGTTTAGTTACTTTAGTTTAGTTCTTTGTTGCATACAGAATACATGTTTTGGAATAGTTTTCTTCTTTGTATTGTTCATCTTCTTTTCATTTAGGTAATTATTGTGGAGTCATTACAATGTTGTTGATCCATCCTCAGTTTTCTCCCATCACAGCCATTGAACTCCATAGCTGTTTTAAAATCACCAATGTCCTCAGTGTGACATCCCTGAGCAGTTTCCTTCATGTCCTGCATCTCAGTTCAGAAGGACTGTATTTTTCATATGTCTGAGTGGTTAAATACATCATCCACAGTATAATTATTTACTTGACCATGCTTAAAGAGATATTCAATGTCTGATTTGTTATTGTTACCCATATACCAATCACTGCCCTTCTTAGGCATTTGAAAAGCTCCCCGGTCGTTGTAGTTGAATCTGTGCTTGAAATTCAATACCTGAACAGATGTTGCATGTATGGGGGCCAGAGTAAGGGGTAGCCATTAAAAGAATAATGGCAACCAGGGCCTAAAATTAACGTTTTGGTCCACCAGCCACTGTGGGATGTATACTGAACAAAAATATAAACGCAACATGCCACAATTTCAACAATTTTACCGAGTTACAGTTCTTATAAGGGAATCAGTCAATTGTACTGTTAAATTCTCTAAAATGACGTTGGAGGCGGCTTATGGTAGAGAAATTAACATTAAATTATCTGGCAACACCCCTGGTGGACATTCCTGAAGTTAGAATGCCAATTGCACGCTCCCTCAGAACTTGTGGCATTGTGTTGTGTGACAAAACTGCACATTTTAGAGTGGCCTTTTATTGTCCCCGGCACAAGGTGCACCTATGTAATGATCATGATGTTTAATCAGCTTTTTGATATGCCACACCTGTCAGGTGGATGAATTATCTTGTCAAATGAGAAATGCTTACGAACAGGGATGTAAACAAATAACCTTTTTGTGTGTACGGAACATTTCAAGGATCTTTTATTTCAGCTCATGGGACAACACTTTACATGTTGCGTTTATATTTTTGTTCATTGTAGATTTAAAAAAAATCTACCAGCCAAAATCTCCCAGAATCTCAATTAAAATATCACATTTAAAAAAACAGAAGACCATGCTTTGGAATGTTTCTAAAACAAGAAATGCATTTGTAAGAAGTAATGTGGTATATTTAAGCAATAAGGCCCGGGGGGGTGTGGTATATGGCTAATATACCACGGCTAAGGGCTGTTCTTATGCATGATGCAACGCCGAGTGCCTGGACACAGCCCTTAGCCGTGGTATATTGGTCATATACCACAAACCCCCAAGGCTACCAACGTAATTAGAGCAGTAAAAATAAATGTTTTGTCATACCCGTGGTAAACGGTCTGATATACCACGGCTGTCAGCCAATCAGCATTCAGCATTTCCTTTAACCAAAATATCAGAGAGAAAATGTTCAGCTGCCCCTTTAAGAGTGGGAGGTTACCATGGTAACATAGCCACTCGGGTCATGTCATGGTGTGTCTGTCTGTGTGAGATTTTGGATCTGACTAGTAGACAGTGTCTCTTCGCTATCAGTTGAAGAAGCAGCAGACTCAAACTAACATTGAAAAACAACAGAGCTGTGAACAAAACATTGAAGACAAAGTCTCACTGTTGACTTTTGAGTAAATTAGGCCAAACTTTTAAGCCTGTGCGCAGCGCAGATTCCTTGTGATTATGTTCTTTGTTAAGCCAAATGTTACTCCTGAACTAATTTAAGCTTGCCTAAACAAAGGGACTTAATACTTATGCAACAACTCTATTTTAGTTAGGTCCCATATCATTTGATTAATTTTATATATGAAAAAAATATTTTCACTTTGACATTATGAGTAGGCTATTTTGTGTAGGTCAATGACAAAACAATCACAATTAAATATATTTCAATCCCATTTAGTAATGCAACAAAATGTTTAAAAAAATCCAAGGGGTGTGAATACATATGATACCCACTGTGCCTAAAGCATTTTATGGGTAATGATGGCAAAATATAATCTTATGATGGGTATCAGTATGAAATCAATCCAGATTCTCCTCAATAAGCCTCTCCGTTCAACTACTGTCCTTTATTTAATCATGAATTACCACAGGATATATTAGATTAGAACTATTTTAGAATTACTAATGATAACTGAAGTGAGGAGCTGAAGGATTTCAGGGTGGTGTTTTTTTAATAGCTTGGCAATGCAGTAGAGTAGAGTCATTTATTATTTTGTGTGATAATCCCAAACCAAGCAGGAAAGTAATTTCAGTCTTCTGGCTGTTATTTTATCTCAAACCCTCTCAGTCACATCTCTTTCCTTTCGTTGATCGCAACAGCGAACAAGACAACGATCTCAGTGAAAGTTCAGTCTGTCTGCACACTGGTCCCTCACACACCTTTGGGTGCATCCCAAATGGCACCCTATTCCCTATATAGTGCATTACTTTTGACCAGAGTCTGGGGGGCCCTATGGAGCCTTGTCAAAAGTAATGCACTATATAGGGAATACGGTGCCATTTGAGATGTACCTTAGTGCCTGGCCAAGTTCTTTTAGTGAGTGCTGCCTCTCAACTCCTGACTGAACCCCCTTTGTTTCCCCTGTGACCCTCTTTAGCACAGGTTGCAGCCTGCAGCCATTCCACTTTGGATTTGGACCCTATCATGTATCACATTGCTAAGTAGACCAGGCCTGGGCCTCACGCCATTCAGCCAGCCAGGATGGCCAGTCAGTGCTATTCGTCTGTCCTGTCCTTCCCATACCTGTCCAAACGGAAGGGAACACGACCACTACCTCGCTCTCCAGTCAAGGTGAATTAAATGAGGAGAAAACTGAAGTGAAGAGGAAATTCAGCAACTCTTGGAGGGCAGTGGAAGTGGATAAATGTGTGTCTTTATTGTTAAAGGTTTTAACAATAAAGAAGCTGTTTAATCCACTGCCACTGTTCTCCAAGAGTTGCTGAATCTCCTCTTCACTCCACATACCTGTCATCTAATTACTGCTGCCTGCCTCTACTCTGTCTCCCCTGTCTGCCAGCCTGCCCTGTCTCTCCTGTCTGCCAGCCTGCCTTGTCTGTCCTGGCTCCCCTGCCTGCCCTGTCTCCCCTGTCTGCCAGCCTGCCCTGTCTGCCAGCCTGCCCTTTCTGTCCTGGCTCCCCTGTCTCCCCTGTCTGCCAGCCTGCCCTGTCTCCCCTGTCTGCCCTGTCTCCCCTGTCTGTCCTGTCTCCCCTGTCTGCCTTGTCTGTCCAGTCTCCCATGTCTCCCCTGTCTGTCCAGTCTCCCCTGTCTGTCCAGTCTCCCCTGTCTGCCCAGTCTCCCCTGTCTGCCTGCCTGCTTGCTCTTACTCCCCTGTCTCCCCTGTCTGCCTGCCTGCTTGCTCTTACTCCCCTGTCTGCCCTGTCTGCCTGCCTGCCCTGTCTCCCCTGTCTGCCAGCCTGCCCTGTCACCCCTGTCTGCCTGCCTGCCTGCTTGCCCTTACTCCCCTGTCTCCCCTGTCTGCCTGCCTGCTTGCCCTTACTCCCGTCTCCCCTGTCTGCCTGCCTGCTTGCCCTTACTCCCGTCTCCCCTGTCTGCCTGCCTGCTTGCTCTAACTCCCCTGTCTGCCCTGTCTGCCTGCCTGCCTGCTTGCCCTTACTCCCCTGTCTCCCCTGTCTGCCTGACTGCTTGCCCTTACTCCCCTGCCTCCCCTGTCTGTCCTGTCTCTCCTGTCTGCCCTGTCTGCCTTGTCTCCCCTGTCCCCCATGTCTGCCTGCCTGCTTGCTCTTACTCCCCTGTCTTCCCTGCCTGTCCTGTCTCCCCTGTCTGCCAGCCTGCCCTGTCTCCCCTGTCTTCCTTGTCTGCCAGTCTGCCCTGTCTTCTTTGTCTGCCCTGTCTCCCCTGTCTGCCGTCTGCCAGTCTGCCCTGTCTCCCCTGTCTGCCAGTCTTCCCTGTCTGTCCTGTCTTCCCTATCTTCCCAGTCTGCCCTGTCTGTCCTGTCTCCCCTGTCTGCCAGTCTGCCCTGTCTCCCCAGTCTGCCCTGTCTTCCCTGTCTTCCCAGTCTCCCCAGTCTGCCCTGTCTGCCCTGTCTGCCCTGTCTCCCCAGTCTGCCAGTCTGCCAGTCTGCCCTGTCTCTCCTGTCTTCCCCGTCTCCCTTGTCTGCCAGTCTGCCCTGTCTCCCCTGTCTGCCCTGTCTTCCTTGTCTGCCAGTCTAACCTGTCTTCCTTGTCTGCCAGTCTGCTCTGTCTTCCTTGTCTGCCAGGTCTCCCCTGTCTGCCCTGTCTCCCTTGTCTTCCCTGTCTCCCCTGTCTCCCCTGTCTTCCCTGTCTCCCCTGTCTCCCCTGTCTCTCCTGTCTTCCCTGTCTCCACGGTCTGTCCTGTCTTCCCTGTCTACCCAGTCTCCCCAGTCTCTCCAGTCTCCCCAGTCTGCCAGTCTGCTCTGTCTGCCAGTCTGCCCTGTCTGTCCTGTCTTCCCTGTCTCCCTTGTCTGCCAGTCTGCCCTGTCTCCCCTGTCTTCCTTGTCTGCCAGTCTAACCTGTCTTCCTTGTCTGCCAGTCTGCGCTGTCTTCCTTGTCTGCCAGGTCTCCCCTGTCTGCCCTGTCTCCCCTGTCTGCCCTGTCTCCCTTGTCTGCCAGTCTGCCCGGTCTCTCCTGTCTTTCCTGTCTCCCCTGTCTGCCCTGTCTCCCCTGTCTGCCAGTCTGCCCTGTCTCCCCTGTCTGCCAGTCTGCCTGCCTGTCCTGTCTGCAACACATGGCTCTCTGTGTCTCTCGGTGTCCTAGTGAAGGGTCATCAATTTCTCCTAGTTATAATGTTTGAATAGTACTATTGCTTTGCTACAGTTGTGTGTCTCTTTGCATTTATCCTAGTTATATTGTTTGGTTGATACTTATTGCTTTATAGTTGTGTATTTTTGCATTTCTGCATGGAGGGCAAAGTGTTATTCATCACATGGTCTCTCCTCTGTTATAGGCAACTATGATACAACAACAGTGTAGTAAATATGGCCATAAAACATCATGGCTTTTATACGTGTGAAATGATAAGCATGCCACGCTGCATAATGGTGTAACCATTAACTAAAATAACAACCTACTCTGTTGTTCAAGTGCATGGATATGTCATCTGTCACTTTCCCTGGCTGACAATGATGTCACATTTAAAAAGGTGTTAACATTTACTGTTCTGTTGTTGCTTCCTACAAATCAGGACTGCATCCCAAATTGCACCGTATATAGTGCACTACTTTTGACCAGTGCCCTATGAGCTCTGGTGAAAAGTAGTGCACTAGAAAGGGAGCCATTTAGGACTCAAAGCCAGTTGGTGATAAAAGTAGTAGATTTACATTATGACGTACATGCATCAGAATCCAGCCACTCTATTGGACACTGAGATTTATTGCAGTTTCTGGAATTTTTAATAAAGAATTTCTTCCTGGTTTTATTAGCATGTATTTTATATCTTTATATCCTTTATGCAAAGTGTTGTAAAGTTTGAAGAGCTCAACGGGTCAATCTCTATAACAAGTGTATTGTACAAAACCTCCCTCAAAATACCATGTGTTTTCACTGCATGAGTACACATTGTACAGTATGCAAGAAAATATTTTTGCATGTGTCTGACTGCAGGAGATGCCTATCTAGTAAAACATGGACTCTCAACAGAAGCACGCGTGGACGCTTAGCAAGGCAGCCATAGACGGTCATGTGCAGGACTTTTACAGGCGTACCTTCCAGACAGGCCCAGAGGGTCCTCTTTGTGGCTGAACAACATGGGCAATAAGAACGGAGTTGAGTTCTTACTACTGGCTCAAAGGTCATTCTATAAATGCCATAAACCAAAATGACATCCACTTAATCACGGCGTGGTGTTGTTAACAATCGCTCAACTGTAAGTCTATATTGAAATATATCACACAATGATAAACCACATTTAGATGTTTTAAAGACATGCTGAAGTGTGACTGCTGAAATGGGAAATGCCTCATAATTGGGCGTTAAGTAAATACAGTGTGACACTAAAAATATCTCTGACATCTCGCAGAGGACCACAGGGAGTAATTGCATAGTTAATGTATGTTTCAACCACAGGCAGTCCAAGTCAATAGGTGTTTCTATCAGATGCCAGAAAAGGTATTTCCTACAGGTTTCCCTTTCTCTCTCCCTCCACATCTATTTAGTCCATTTTGAATTCAGCCTGTATCAACAAAATGTGGAATAAGTCGAGGTGTGTGAATACTTTCTGAATACCATCTGTTGATAGGTTCAGATAGGACAGTGCATTGTGCTACTGAACGTATATAGCCTATGTGGAACCAGCAATAGTACGATCAACATATGACCGAATTGATTCTCTCTCATTCACAATGGGCAACGAGCCTCTGTCACTTTCAGAGTGAACGTCAAACATATGTATCTACTTCCTGGACAGTAAACACCACGTTACATCCTTATGTCAAGGCACCCACTACAGAATAATAGAAACAATATCTCCATGGTAATGAAACACAGGATAGAAGCATACAGGGCTTCTCTGATTAGTAGGTACAGGCAGTCTGGAATCAGACTGGACTGTGTAACTTTGCAATATAATAGTTGATGGTACAGTACCAGTCAAACGTTTGGACACGCCTACTTAGTCCAATTTAAAAAAAAAAATTCTACAATTGTAGAATAATAGTGAAGACATCAAAACTATGAAATAACTAATAAGGAATCATCTAGTAACCAAAAAGGTGTTTTATATTTGAGATTCTTCAAAGAAGCCACCCTTTTCCTTCAAGTGCAGTCGCAAGTACACACTTAAAAAGAATCTATCGCAATACTCCTGACCTTTGACCTAGTCTTGGGAACACCCTCCTCATACCTTGTCTTAATACCTGTATTGTAGGCCTACAGCCATCTCCCTCTCTCTTCGTTAGCCTATGACAACACTAATGTTATCTCACTAATGCAGGTTCTGGCATCAGAGGAAACTGCGCCCTTCATTGACACTTCAACACAGCGATAGTAAGGCCTATTCTGTGGTGAGATAGCTTTAACGACTGAGCTAATGAACGCTGGACGTGTACTTAGTCATTCATAGACTGACAGACACCTCACTCTCACACACACTGCTCTGTGTTGATTTTTCTAAAACACAAATTCTGTCACACTGGTTTTCATTTATTCCCTCTCCTCTGCTCCCTCTCTCTCTGCTTATGCTCCTGTTTCAGCCACTAGAGCCTCAGCCGTGCTGTCTCAGGCTGGTTAAGCAGGTATACAGAACTACAACTTTTTCCAGTTTTATATTAACACTTTATGATAGGCTTTCCCTCTCTTTCTCTCTCCCCCAGTCCTCCCTCTCTCCTCATGCTCGTCTGGGGAGGCTGGTTCTGGAGCTCTCGGTTCAATGTGAAGCTGCCAGTGTGTTAGTCCGTGTTTGTGTCCCAAATAACACCCCATTCCCTATATAGTGCACTAAATTTGGCAAATACAGTGCACTCTGTAGGGAATAGGGTGCCATTTGGGACTCAACCAGTGTGTCAGGATTATTTCTCCCGTGGACCAAGGGGCTTGGCCCACAGCCGGGGCTGCCCGGTGCCGTCTGGCCTGGTCGGCTTGTCACGGCTGTGTGGAATGTGTCGAGTGGGTTCAACCCATAGGACCCTGCATCGTGTACATGCTGAAGTAGGGCTGCTGTTAGGCTGCTGTTTGGACCCTGACATGGGCAAACATAGCAGGGCATCGCTGAAGGTTAAGCTGGTCGGTCAACACCCTGGACTGCACTACCGGGGTGGGGCGTTTGTGTGCGTGCGTTCGTTTATGCGCACGTTTGTGTCTAGGTCAGGTGTTTTCAACTCTTATCATATGAGCTCCAGAGCCTGCTGGTTTTCTGTTCTACATGATAATTAATTCTACACACCTGGTGTTCCAGGTATAAATTGTTCCCTGATTAGAGGGAAACAATGAAAAAATGCAGTGGAACTGGCTTCGAGGTCCAGAGTTGGGGTTGAGGGGTCTAGGTGTTCCAAGATAATGAGGAAACATGCCTATTTAAAAGTGCAAGAAAATAATATGCTGAGCATTTTGATTTGCAATCTTCTCTCATGTTGTTACATATGATCTGATAACCATCTTGAATGAGTTTTCCAGCCCTGCAGCATTGGAAACCAGGGGCTGCATCCGTAATGGCACACTATTGCCTATTTAGTGCACTACATTTTACGTAGTGCACTAAATAGCGTATTGGGTTTCATTTAGGACTCAGCCCAGAGGTAAAGGGGGCAACAGGTTCACTAGTGGTAAAAACCCACAGTCTACACAGAGGGCATGATGCCAACTCCCCACTTGCCTGAGAGGATGAGGGCGAGGCTTTTTTACTTCTAAAGTGATGGGATGCTACAAATCTCCTCTTTAACCATAAAACAAAATGGCTTCCGGAGTATAAAGAGTATAAGAGAGTATAAAGATTTTCCAATAGCAGTATTTACTAGTACTAACTCCATTTATCAGAAATATGCTGTAATACATCACATTGACTTTAGAGACTGAGGGGGCACATTATCCCAGAGGTCACTACTGTTAAATCAGGACAAGATATACTGTAGCTTAGGATCCCATTATTACTGAGCTACTAGTCTCTCATGGCCATCCTTCCAAGTCTTGCCTCATTGACTCGACAATTTCGAACAGAACGTGAGAAGCCAGGGATTTCCGAGGTAACTGAAATGTAACCCTGCATAGAGATTGTGTGACACAAATGTATCATGTCCAGAAGATTTTAGTTCGATTCCAAGCTGGCTAAAATCTCTACCATGCTGGGAAAAGGGAAAAGTTATATTACAAAATGTCTTCCTTTTCCACAGTGGCTTATTACTGTGGTCTAATTACTCAGAGAAATTATCTCGGTGAGCAGTCGGACTGCCTCCAAAATGTGACGCTATTCACTATATAGTGCACTACTTTTTACCAGAGCCCACCCTATTCACTATATAGTGCACTACTTTTTACCAGAGCCCACCCTATTGACTATATAGTGCACTACTTTTTACCAGAGCCCACCCTATTGACTATATAGTGCACTACTTTTTACCAGAGCCCACCCTATTCACTATATAGTGCACTACTTTTTACCAGAGCCCACCCTATTCGCTATATAGTGCACTACTTTTTACCAGAGCCCACCCTATTCACTATATAGTGCACTACTTTTTACCAGAGCCCACCCTATTCACTATATAGTGCACTACTTTTTACCAGAGCCCACCCTATTGACTATATAGTGCACTACTTTTTACCAGAGCCCACCCTATTCACTATATAGTGCACTACTTTTTACCAGAGCCCACCCTATTCGCTATATAGTGCACTACTTTTTACCAGAGCCCACCCTATTCACTATATAGTGCACTACTTATTACCAGAGCCCACCCTATTGACTATATAGTGCACTACTTTTTACCAGAGCCCACCCTATTCACTATATAGTGCACTACTTTTTACCAGAGCCCACCCTATTGACTATATAGTGCACTACTTTTTACCAGAGCCCACCCTATTCACTATATAGTGCACTACTTTTTACCAGAGCCCACCCTATTCACTATATAGTGCACTACTTTTTACCAGAGCCCACCCTATTGACTATATAGTGCACTACTTTTTACCAGAGCCCACCCTATTCACTATATAGTGCACTACTTTTTACCAGAGCCCACCCTATTCGCTATATAGTGCACTACTTTTTACCAGAGCCCACCCTATTCACTATATAGTGCACTACTTATTACCAGAGCCCACCCTATTGACTATATAGTGCACTACTTTTTACCAGAGCCCACCCTATTCACTATATAGTGCACTACTTTTTACCAGAGCCCACCCTATTGACTATATAGTGCACTACTTTTTACCAGAGCCCACCCTATTGACTATATAGTGCACTACTTTTTACCAGAGCCCACCCTATTGACTATATAGTGCACTACTTTTTACCAGAGCCCACCCTATTCACTATATAGTGCACTACTTTTTACCAGAGCCCACCCTATTCACTATATAGTGCACTACTTTTTACCAGAGCCCACCCTGTTCACTATATAGTGCACTACTTTTTACCAGAGCCCACCCTATTCGCTATATAGTGCACTACTTTTTACCAGAGCCCACCCTATTCGCTATATAGTGCACTACTTTTTACCAGAGCCCACCCTATTCACTAAATAGTGCACTACTTTTTACCAGAGCCCACCCTATTCACTATATAGTGCACTACTTTTTACCAGAGCCAACCCTATTCACTATATAGTGCACTACTTTTTACCAGAGCCCACCCTATTCGCTATATAGTGCACTACTTTTTACCAGAGCCCACCCTATTCACTATATAGTGCACTACTTTTTACCAGAGCCCACCCTATTCACTGTATAGTGCACTACCTTTTACCAGAGCCCACCCTATTCACTATATAGTGCACTACTTTTTACCAGAGCCCACCCTATTGACTATATAGTGCACTACTTTTTACCAGAGCCCACCCTATTCACTATATAGTGCACTACTTTTTACCAGAGCCCACCCTATTCACTATATAGTGCACTACCTTTTACCAGAGCCCACCCTATTCACTATATAGTGCACTACTTTTTACCAGAGCCCACCCTATTCGCTATATAGGGCACTACTTTTTACCAGAGCCCACCCTATTCACTATATAGTGCACTACTTTTTACCAGAGCCAACCCTATTCGCTATATAGTGCACTACTTTTTACCAGAGCCCACCCTATTCACTATATAGTGCACTACTTTTTACCAGAGCCCACCCTATTCACTATATAGTGCACTACTTTTTACCAGAGCCCACCCTATTTGCTATATAGTGCACTACCTTTTACCAGAGCCCACCCTATTCACTATATAGTGCACTACTTTTTACCAGAGCCCACCCTATTGACTATATAGTGCACTACTTTTTACCAGAGCCCACCCTATTTGCTATATAGTGCACTACTTTTTACCAGAGCCCACCCTATTCACTATATAGTGCACTACTTTTTACCAGAGCTCACCCTATTCACTATATAGTGCACTACTTTTTACCAGAGCCCACCCTATTGACTATATAGTGCACTACGTTTTACCAGAGCCCACACTATTGACTATATAGTGCACTACTTTTTACCAGAGCTCACCCTATTCACTATATAGTGCACTACTTTTTACCAGAGCCCACCCTATTCACTATATAGTGCACTACTTTTTACCAGAGCCCACCCTATTGACTATATAGTGCACTACTTTTTACCAGAGCCCACCCTATTCACTATATAGTGCACTACTTTTTACCAGAGCCCACCCTATTCACTATATAGTGCACTACTTTTTACCAGAGCCCACCCTATTCACTATATAGTGCACTACCTTTTACCAGAGCCCACCCTATTCACTATATAGTGCACTACTTTTTACCAGAGCCCACCCTATTGACTATATAGTGCACTACTTTTTACCAGAGCCCACCCTATTCACTGTATAGTGCACTACCTTTTACCAGAGCCCACCCTATTCACTATATAGTGCACTACTTTTTACCAGAGCCCACCCTATTTGCTATATAGTGCACTACTTTTTACCAGAGCCAACCCTATTCACTATATAGTGCACTACTTTTTACCAGAGCCCACCCTATTCACTATATAGTGCACTACTTTTTACCAGAGCCCACCCTATTCGCTATATAGGGCACTACTTTTTACCAGAGCCCACCCTATTCACTATATAGTGCACTACTTTTTACCAGAGCCCACCAAATTCACTATATAGTGCACTACTTTTTACCAGAGCCCACCCTATTCACTATATAGTGCACTACTTTTTACCAGAGCCCACCCTATTCACTATATAGTGCACTACTTTTTACCAGAGCCCACCAAATTCGCTATATAGGGCACTACTTTTTACCAGAGCCCACCCTATTCACTATATAGTGCACTACTTTTTACCAGAGCCCACCCTATTCACTATATAGTGCACTACTTTTTACCAGAGCCCACCCTATTCACTATATAGTGCACTACTTTTTACCAGAGCCCACCCTATTCGCTATATAGGGCACTACTTTTTACCAGAGCCCACCCTATTCACTATATAGTGCACTACTTTTTACCAGAGCCCACCAAATTCACTATATAGTGCACTACTTTTTACCAGAGCCCACCCTATTCACTATATAGTGCACTACTTTTTACCAGAGCCCACCCTATTCACTATATAGTGCACTACTTTTTACCAGAGCCCACCCTATTCACTATATAGTGCACTACTTTTTACCAGAGCCCACCAAATTCACTATATAGTGCACTACTTTTTACCAGAGCCCACCCTATTCACTATATAGTGCACTAATATATCCCATTTAGCAGACGCTTTTGTCCAAAGCGACTTACAAGTCGGCTGGGGCCACTACTTTTACATATGGGTGGCCCCAGCGGGAATCGAACCCACGACGCTTGGCGTTGCAAGCGCCATGCTCTACCGACTGAGCCACACAGGACCACTACTTTTTACCAGAGCCCACCCTATTCACTATATAGTGCACTACTTTTTACCAGAGCCAACCCTATTCACTATATAGTGCACTACTTTTTACCAGAGCCCACCCTATTCGCTATATAATGCACTACTTTTTACCAGAGCCCACCCTATTCACTATATAGTGCACTACTTTTTACCAGAGCCCACCCTATTCACTATATAGTGCACTACTTTTTACCAGAGCCCACCAAATTCACTATATAGTGCACTACTTTTTACCAGAGCCCACCCTATTCACTATATAGTGCACTACTTTTTACCAGAGCCCACCCTATTGACTATATAGTGCACTACTTTTTACCAGAGCCCACCCTATTCACTATATAGTGCACTACTTTTTACCAGAGCCCACCCTATTCACTATATAGTGCAGTACTTTTGACCAGGACTCTGGAAATAGGGTGTGTTTTGGGACTGAGGGCCACTGAGTAGTCTAGCCCAGGCATTCCCTCAGATGAGAGGTTAGCAATAAACCATCATGGATAGCTCAAAGTGCACTAGCTAGTAGGATTCCAGCTTGTTGTCACAGTTCTGATGAATCCCTGGTTGTGTGAAGCCAGAACGGCCCTGTTTCCCTTACTGAGGACGCCATAGCAGCAGAAGAAAGAGTATAATTATAAACATGGCATAAATGTTTCCAATTGTTCCCTTTAAAATAGCCCCATGTTTCAGGGTTTATTGACGTTTAGAGAAGTGTTAATTTAGAAGGGCACACATGGCACCCTAGGTGTGTTGGGCTCACATGTTACTAAATTAACTATGTAGACTAGGAACATGTTCTCTATTTTTTTATCAGAGATCCATCATTAGCTTTCCAATGGATTTGTTTATTAGCCATTAATGATGTACCTGTTACAGTATGTTTTTCATTATCATGTTTACCAGCCAGGTACTTTCAGAGACTACATTCACAACAATCCCATCTTTGTAAAGGCAATGCACGCTGGCCAGCTCTCATACTATCCAACTATGTGAGTGAGCGCTAGGCCTAATCAGCAGATGACTGTATTCACTGACCTGCTCTGCTCTGCTCCTCTCAGCAGCAGACTGATTGGAGGGATGGGCCTTCTTTGTTAAGGTAACAAGCTGGAGTTATGCTCATTCAATAGATACAACCTTTGTCACCTCAGGGCTACTGGGGAGGGAAGTGTGTGTGTGTGTGTGTGTGTGTGTGTGTGTGTGTGTGTGTGTGTGTGTGTGTGTGTGTGTGTGTGTGTGTGTGTGTGTGTGTGTGTGTGTGTGTGTGTGTGTGTGTGTGTGTGTGTGTGTGTGTGTAGTTGGGGGCCCAGATACACCTAAAATAAAACACTATTTTATTTGTCACATGGACATGCACCAAACACAATACAGTGAAATGCTTTACTCACAGGCATTTCCCCAACGAGGCAGAGTTAAAGACGAAAAATAGAAAATTAGAAAAATGATTAGCAGCAAATCTCTGGGTATACAAAACAGACAGGGGTCTGCTACAACTACAGGTTGGGGAGTGAATCAGCACTTGGAAAGTGTTGGTGTTGGGGGTGTAGGGTGATGTTGACCTTAGACGCTGATCTTGGGTCAGTATAGCATTTTCCCCACTAATGGTTAAGGTTTTGGGGGAGGGAAAGCTGATCCTAGATCTGTACCTAGGAAGAACTTCACCCTGAAGCGAGGTGGGCAGTACTGAGAGGCACAGCTCGGCTATGTTTGTAAATTGGTTATTCATTGGGTGCTAAGAACTCAGCAACAGGGCAGTATCCCATCAGAGATGAAGGGTGGCATCCTAAAGACTGTGTGTTCAAACTGAAGTAAACAATGTTTTGAGAGAGAGGAGGCCCAACCTCATTTCAGTCCTAAATGAGATCTAGTTACTGTCAGCCCACTTTACTAATACACAAATGATTCCGCTTTACCTGAGGACCAAAATTACATGTTTATTTACTTTTCCCAGACTTCAAAAGATATTCTGAAACCTGATTTAGTTAGCAAAATAGGCCAGGATGCTCAGTTGAAAAATCCAGAGGAAATGCTAGACTAAGTGCTACAGAAATCAATCGTAAATTGTGTATTTATAAATCATTCGTAACACAACAATCGCAAACAAGTATCATCCTTGTAAAATGGTCCAAATATCCAATATGTTACAAATAACTGTGAGTACGTTTACATGCACAGTAATAATTCAATATAAAACTGATGATGGCTGTGGGCAGATTATGCAATAGTCATGTAAACACAATAGTAAGCATACACCGATTAAAACACCTGGCTTCATGAGCAATCTTTCAAATGATTAGGACATGTAAACACCTTAATCTGAGTTCCAGTTGTGTATTTGATCTGCGCTGGTGCTACCACTATCTGAGCGAGCCTCCCTCTTTAGCGCGACTTTGGAACAACTGAATGTATGCGTCTTAGACGTGGTTTTCGCATAGAAACTTTATGTGTCCGAACTCAGAATCAAATACTCTTCTCAAAAAAAACATGGTCGCTGTGGTTCAACATCTATGTGTCTCAAATTAGTCTTATTCCTCTCTCCCCCTCTCTTTCTCTAGTTCTCTCTCTCTCCTCCACTTCTCTCTCCCCCTCTCTTTCTCTAGTTCACTCTCTCTCTCCTCCACTTATCTCTCCCCCTCTCAGTCTCTAGTTCTCTCTCTCCTCCACCTCTCTCTCTCTCTCTCTCTTTCTCTCTCTCTCTCTCTCTCCCCGTGTCTCTCCCTCTCCCCCTCCTCTCTCTCTCCTTCCCCCGCTCTCTCTCTGTCTCTCCCTTACTCCTCCACCCCCCTCTCCTCCACCCTTCTCTCTATCCCTCTCCCTCCACCCCTTTCTCTCTCTCGCCTCAACCCCCCCTCTCTCTCTTTCCATGTGTGTCCCCCCCCCTCTCTCTCAATTCAATTTGCTTTATTGGCATGACGTAACAATGTACATGTTGCCAAAGCTTACTTTGGATATTTACAATATTAAGATAATAAGAATCAAAATTGTCAACGTGACGACAGTAACAACAGTAACCAAGGGTCAAAATAACCATACATTGAACAATAACAATAAGCATACAGTAGAGGACATGTGCAGGGTGTTTGGTCTGTCAGACACTGTCCCTCATCTTATGGCAGGCAGTAATGTAGTGCGCTGCCAACCCACAGCTCTCTGTGTCCTCCCCCAACAGGACGGGTAGCCTACTCTCATCAGAGAGATCTTTGAAATCTTTGAATAAGGGCTTCAAATTTGGGGAAATTACACTAATTGTTTTATATTTTTTACATTTTGTCAGGAAATGCAGCTCTGTCTCAGGTTCTGCTGTTGTGCAGTGGTTGCACAGCCTTTCCTCTACAGGGAGCCAGGTTTTCCTGTGTCTACCCTTCTCAATGGCAAGGCTGTACTTTGTCAAGGTTTTTCTAAGGTTTTGATCAGTAACCATGGTCAAGTAGTTAGCCATGGTGTACTGTCGATTTAAGGCCAGATGCACTGCATTTAGCTTTGTGCTTGTTTTTCCCAAATAAGAAATGTAGTTTTGATTTGACTGTGTTGTAATTTGTTTTATTCTGATTGATTGGATGTTCTGGTCCTGAGGCTTCAGTGTGTTAGTAGAACAGGTTTGTGAACTCAGCCCCAGGACCAGCTGGATGAGGGGACTCTTTTCTTTGCCCTAATTCTGCCCTGCATGCATTGTTTGTAGTTTTCCTCTGGACATGTAGGAGAATCTTACAGAACTCTGCATGCAGGGTTTCAATGGGGTGTATGTCCCATTTGGTGAAATCTTGTTTTGCAAATGGATCCCACACCTCGCTGGCATAAAGTGCAATTGGTTCAATAACATATTTAATGGAGAAGAATGCCCTGCGTGCTTTCTCTCTCAGTTCATTCACTGCATCGTTAAGGTGTCCAATTGAGCTTATTTTAAAACCTAAGTAATTGTAGTGTGTGCAGTACTCTATATATTTTGTACCAATTGAAAACTTTGGTCTAATTCCCTGAGATCTGGATCTTCTCTGGAAAAATATTATTTTAGCATTTCTGGGGTTTACTGCCAGGGCCCTCTCGCTCTCTATCACCCCCCCCCCCTCTCTCTCTCTATGTGTCTCTCCCTCTCCCTCCACCTCTCTCTCCCTCTTTCTATGTCTCTCTCTGTCTCTCTGTCTCTGTCTCTCCCTCCACCTCTCTATCTCTCTGTGTCTCTTTCTCTCGCCATCATTTTTCTATCTCTTTCTCTGCCTTCCACCTTTCTCTCTCTCTGTGTCTCTTCCTCTCACTTTCTCCTCCACCTCTCTATGTGTCTCTCCCTCCCTCCCCACCCCTCTCTCTCTCTCCTCCACCCCTCTCTCGCTCTCCCTTTCTCTAGTTCTTTCTCTCCTCTCTCTCTCTCTCTCTCCCTGGCATCATGAACTGTGAGAGCCCTGGGAGAACAGGCCAGAGAACATAGAGTAGAAATTGAGTTTTAAACAGATGCAGTAATTCAATTTCCACCCTTTTAAATTTGGAATGCAGGGGGCCATATGTAACCCAACACTTGCTATCGCAGTTAAAAACAGGGGCGGCGTTTCAACAGTTGGTGGCTGGACTGCACCGCTATCTGTCTTTTAATCAATACAGGGCCCTATGACTCTAATATACACAGGTTGCATCCCAAATAGCACCCTATTCCCTATTTAATGCTCTACTTTTGGGTGCCATTTGGTATGCAAACACAATCAGGGTAACTGATGCTGATCCTCATCCGATAGTCTCCATTATGTTGGCCTTTGGCCCTGATACTGGACACCTGTTATGTTCTGCAGCTTTCACCTCCAGTTCACAGCTTGTGTACATCCTAAATTGCACCCTATTCCCCATATAGTGCACTACTTTTGACCAATGCCCATAGGGCTCTGGTTAAAAGTAGTGCACTATGTAGAGATTTGGGTGCCATTTGGGACACAAACCCTTGTAATGGGGGCAGGGAAGGAGGTGAAGCACTCACAGAAATCTATCAGATAATGTCAATGCAGAGTAGCCAGTGGCAGGTGTTGGAAGCACAGCTCTGCCAGATTTCCTTGAAACAAAATGCATGAAGACCACATAAGCGCCATACCTCAATGTTTTAAATGATGTGCCTGTCCTCCTCCATTCTATGGTGATCGTAGCCTATTGGAGAATGATGGTGAAAGAGAGGAAATATGTAGATAAGACCAGGAGACTTGGGCAGTTGGTCACTGTAGTAAAATAACATTATGACTTTGCTTGAGATTACCCTAACCAATTAGTGCGCCAACAGAATCACGTTAATGACAGCCATCACATATATTTCCAATCTATCAGCTTTGTTCATCTATTTCCCCATAATCCATCGACTTAGACTATTGACACATATCCTCAGGAAGTTTGTTAGGCGTTGACAGGCATTTCGGTAATCACCTCCTCAGCATGGGGCCTATACAAGCACTAAATGAAACATTGGCACCACAATTAAGACCTCTTTCTTTAGTTTTGGACAAAGCCCTGGGGACTCCTACCTCTCCCACATTAACCCCCACTGTCTCCACACTGCCCCAAAGTGTGATGAAATGTGTTCCTTGGGTCTATACCGAGCACAGTGTTAAAGGTTTCCAGTTTATGTGTTACATTTAAAATCACAGATATGCCCCAGGTCATGAATATCTCCATATTTCTCAAATTGTATCCATGATTGACTGAAATGTAAATATCCTTTTGAATGTGTTGAGGCGTCAGCATGCTCCAGTTGGGCTGGCGCCTAACCGAATCCAGCTAGCAGAACCGAACAAGTGTGCTGGCATACTCTCCTAAAAGACATTTGCTAGTTTTTCAAGCGAATGTATTTTCAGGGAGTATGCGAGCACACTCGTTTGGTTCGGCTAGGCGCCAGCCCAACTGGAGCATGCTGACGCCTTTAGGTGTGCCTCGTGCAGTGTTTCCCTGGCCTAGTGCATGATTACGCTGTGACCTAATAAGGACCCTGTGAAATAGGCCTTCATTTACCTAACAATTATTGCAATGCAACAAATCAATCAGCAAAAATGTTTATATTTCGGAAGCTTAGGACTGTGTTAATTTACCCACAACACAAGTTCATGTAAAGGTACAATTCAATTCACTGCATAACGAGAAGAATAAACAAAGACGAAGTCATTAAAAAAAGATTATTCTATGGAGTGGAACATGTAAACAAACACCTTTGAGAAACACTTGATTGATTTACACTGGTTCCCCGCCCCTGTCGCTCTGTGATTAGGCGCTCCAATAGAGGGAGTGACTTCGCCTCCCTCCATATATATCCCATTCAATGCATCCGCCAACAACAGAGCATGTAGAGCGATCAAAAACAATGGTGCCATTTACGAACATGGGGAGAAACCGAATGGTATCGGCGCGTAAATCATAGTCTGGCAGTCAATAGTAGACGGAGAAGAGTGGTCGATTTTTACAGAATAACGTCAAATCAATATATAATAAATCGGTGTGCTGTGTGGATTCCTACCATTTTATCAGACAGACGAGACACCCACAGGCTACTCCCCAAGAACACCGTCTGCGCCAAGGATGAGTTTATCAGCATCTCTTGATTAATCGTACTTCACAACCTACTTGCAAGCGCTAATTCGTTGGCACTTGGAAGCAGACGAATTCAACAGTGAGTGATGATGGAGTGTAACTTGTTGGGTTTGGGATGGTGCATGTTTTTTGCACTCGTTCTACACAGGTCGAGCTGCGCCGCGGCGAAGGAGCTACAATGCCAGGAGATATCCGTGCCCTTATGCAAAGGAATCGGATACAACTACACCTACATGCCCAACCAGTTCAACCACGACACACAGGACGAGGCAGGGCTGGAGGTGCACCAGTTTTGGCCCCTGGTGGAAATCAAGTGTTCTCCGGACCTGAAGTTCTTTCTCTGTAGCATGTACACTCCTATTTGCCTGGAGGACTACAAGAAGCCCCTGCCGCCTTGTCGGAGTGTCTGTGAGAGAGCCAAGGCAGGCTGTGCGCCTCTGATGAGACAGTACGGGTTCCCGTGGCCAGACAGGATGAGATGCGATTTATTACCAGTGCAAGGTAACCAAGATACACTATGCATGGACTACAACAGAAGTACGACGACTGTTTCTCCAGTGGTTGCAAAGCCCACACATCGCCCTGTTAAACCAGTAAACCCACGAAAGAAAAATGGACAAGGCCGTTCTAACGACCCCAGTAAACACAAACCTCCGAGTTCTCCATGCGAACCCCAGTGTCACTGCCGCGCTCCCATGGTTCCAGTCAGCAACAGTAATCCTCTATATAACAGAGTTAAAACAGGACAGATACTCAACTGTGCCATGCCTTGCCACAACCCTTACTTCTCCCAAGACGAAAGGACATTTACTGCATTCTGGATAGGATTATGGTCCGTGTTATGTTTTATCTCTACTTTTGCAACAGTGGCAACTTTTTTAATCGACATGGATCGTTTCAAATACCCGGAGCGACCCATTATATTCCTCTCTGCTTGTTACATGTTTGTCTCGGTCGGCTACATTGTCAGACTAATTGCTGGACATGAACAAGTGGCTTGTAACATGGAGCATGATACCGAACACATCCACTACGAGACCACCGGCCCTGCGCTTTGTACTATTGTTTTTCTACTTATCTACTTTTTCGGCATGGCAAGTTCTATTTGGTGGGTCATTCTGTCTCTTACCTGGTTCCTGGCTGCGGGGATGAAGTGGGGAAATGAGGCCATTGCCAGTTACTCCCAGTATTTTCATTTAGCTGCCTGGCTGATACCCAGCATGAAATCAATAGCTGTGTTGGCGTTGAGTTCAGTGGATGGTGACCCTGTGGCAGGAATATGCTATGTTGGCAATCAGAATTTGGATAATCTCCGGGGCTTTGTTTTGGCGCCTTTGGTTATCTATCTTTTCATTGGAACTATGTTCCTCCTGGCTGGGTTTGTGTCACTGTTCCGGATCCGGAGTGTTATAAAGCAAGGAGGGACGAAAACAGACAAGTTGGAGAGACTGATGATCAGAATAGGTATTTTTACAGTGCTTTACACTGTCCCAGCCACGATTATAGTAGCCTGTTACTTCTATGAGCAGCACAACAGACAGACTTGGGAAATGACCCACAACTGTTCATGCTTGTCGGAGCATGACATGCAGAAGCCGGACTATGCTGTGTTCATGCTGAAATATTTCATGTGCCTTTTAGTTGGCATCACGTCCGGCGCGTGGGTCTGGTCGGGAAAAACTCTGGAATCCTGGAGGACTTTTTGTACCCGCTGCTGCTGGGGCAGCAAGGCCACGAGCGGGTCAATGTACAGTGACGTTAGCACGGGATTGACGTGGAGGTCCGGTACAGTGAGCTCTGTCTCTTGTCCCAAACAGATGCCATTGTCACGGGTTTGAAAAGGAAGAATGGACCACTAATTGCGTTGGGATTGACCATCAGCGTGTTCCAATTAGCACATTAACGAGCACCTAATGATTTTTCTTGCACAATGAGACCCGCATCCAGTTTAGAACCATATAATCAGAAGAATTAGAGGCTTTGCCTAATTTTTACCTACAAAATGAGCTTTTCACCTGCAAAATGAGCTTTTCAAAGATGATTTGAAGTAGGCTATGCCTTAATGTCATACGGGTTTCGTTGGTGCTTAATGTATTTATATAATTATTGATGTACACACATTGTAAATTTGTATATACAATTTATACGAGATTGAATATATGTATAATTCACTTTGATAGAAGATCTTTATTTTGGTAATAAAAGTAATTTGATTACATTTTTACCCGTGCGTCTTGATAGTCATTCTGCGCCAAAGCTGCGCACCACTTCTATATTTTGCAAATGTAATTTTTGCTTTTCTGTCTTCATGCCGTGATACGAGATTTTTGGATAAGTAGAACCCCCTATTCATATTTGTCAAAGTGATCTAATTATTAATTCATATAAATGTAATAGGCCTACACAACAGTTGGTTGTTGGGATCAACAGTTGGTATTCTAGATGCAACCACAAGCAGTGGGGTACGAGGAGGATTCATAAAAACGTTGAAATGGCAGTGAAAGCCCTACATGTGGTCTGTTCAAGTAATCCTCTCTTGAGGGAACCCCTCTGTGCAACAATTATGTTACAAACGCTGCGTAATCTGCCCCCAATTAATACTGATGACCCAGTGAAACATGTCACACACTGACCTGCATATGAATATGAAATCAAAGGGATTCTACTACTATCCCTATGAAGGTTTGTGCGGGGCAGAGTTCTGGATACTCACCACTCTTACTGTCAAGATGTCATAGGGCCTTATAATTAAGATGTTAGACAGTGAGGGAGGGAAGACAGTATGAATCCCAAATGACACCCTGTTCCCTATATAGTGCACTACTTTTGACCTGAGCCACATGGGCCCTGGTCAAAAGTAGTGCACTATATGGGGAATAGGGTGCCATTTGCGACTCAGCCCACACTCAATAGGTGACCCTATGTTTTCCCAGTCTGGTCTCATAGATTATTCATAGTGCACGTAAATCCGGGACACTCAAAATAGTATGATATGTTACATTTGGTATGGTTTTATTTAACAAGGCAAGTCAGTTAGGAACAAATTCTTATTTAGAATGACAGCCTACACCAGCCAAACCCTCCCATAACCCGGACGACGCTGGGCCAATTGTGCGCCGCTCTATGGGACTCCCAATCACGGCCGGTTGTGATACAGCCCGGGATTGAACCAAGCTCTATAGTGACGCCTCTAGCACTGTGATATAGCGCCTTAGACCACTTTTGAGCCACTTTTGAGCGATTATGGTTACATAAGACAGATGGTTACTTGTCCGGGTGGTTGGATAGGTGTATAGCGCGAATGTCTAGGTTGTGAGTCCGAATCTCATCACGGAAAACTTTAGTATTTTCACTAAGTAAGAGCTATTCAACTACTTTTTAGCCACTTTGCAACTACTTAGCATGTTAGCTAAACCTTCACCTAACCATAACCTTAACCCTTTTAGCTAAACTTTACCCTAACCTTAAGCCTTTAACATAACTCTTAACCCTAATGCATAGCCTAGCTAACTTTAGAATTCATAACATATTATACGTTTTTCGAATTTGTAAGATATTGTACATATTGCTAATATTTCTAATTGGTACAGAATAACACAATGCTCTGGGACCAGGCTGCAGCTCATGGTTAAAAGGTCATTAAGACTCAGTGTGTGGTCGGTTTACTGTGTATCTGACCATAACAGCGCTTAAACAGCTGGATTATCTTCTTAACAAGCATAAAGAAACTATTGCATTTGAAAACTGCAAATAGCACCACTGCTGGGTGCGAACACACGTGTGTTTTAGAGGCCCAAGCTTTCAAAATGAGGCCTGTGTTTACTTGATCAAAGTTTAGCCAATACCCAGATATATATAATATATAATAATATGAAATAAAAATGATTTAAATTCAAATGTTCTTATCCATTTGGAGATTTAGAAGAGGTCATGACCATAACAAATCATTGGCTTACCTCTTAAAACTGTCCAACCAAACAGGGACTTTACAGCATGATGTTGGTGGGACCCAGTTGTAATTGCTCTCATCCTAGTTCATAAACTGCAATCCTGACTTAATTTGACATTTATTTAAAAGATAGACTGTATCAACTTGGCTACTGCAGTCAGTGATACCATACTGCCACCCTGTGGACAAAGAATATCCCCATGAGTTACAAGCTTTCAACAAACCTGTAACAAGCACTTAATAAACATTATTTCAAAATAATAAAAATATATTAAATATGCACAATATCACATTATCAATTGAATACATTTAATTATTTTGTTTTTTCAATACCTTTAAGTAATTGACGTTCCAATAAAATATAAAACAATTGGTAGGCCTATGCTATTTTAACAATACATAGGGAACAAACAGGTGGCTACAACTATGCTTCAGCTCAGAGACAAGCTCATATGTTGCTTCCCAAATTGCACCATATTTCCTATATAGTGCACTACTTTTGACCAGCCCTAGTCATTTGAGACATAGCCAGAGATTCTTCCAATCCAATGTAGAGAGGTCAGGGCATGCGCACGTGTGTGTGTGTGTGTGCAGGTCAGGCTGTGTACACTCTAGGCTAAAATCAACAGAGGAAATGAGATTATGGAGGTCACGCCAGATCCACCTCCTGCCAAGATAAACAGGAAGTTCACTAGTGGGTACAGGAAGGGACCATCACTTAGAGGCCATCCATAGTATGTGTCCCAAATGGCCCAGGTCAAAAGCAATGCACTTCATAGGGAATTGGGTGCCATTTATTAATAAGGGGCACATTGAATGGTGTCTTTGTCTACTGATTGATTGAGAAACCTCTGTTGAAATTGAATACAGAAGTAAGATGGTGCCACAGTTAAAAAGGCCACATAACTGTGACAGAAAATCCAAACGTATACAGAATATTGTACATCAACGTATACAGTACATTGGCTAACATCGAGACAATTCCATAAGGATTCTGCAAGGAAAACATCAAAGCAAGTATTTTATTCAGTTTTAGATGAACTGACTACTGATTTCAGCCAGAGGGACTGCTGGCCACCCCTCAGGTTTTACTAGGATCTGTGTCCCAAAAAAAAAAAAATTGTATTTGTTACATGTAAACAACAGGTGTAGACTAAGAGTGAAATGCTTACATACGGGCCCTTCCCAACAACGCAAAATATATAAGAAAAATAATAACAGAGGGAATAAATACACAATAAGTAATGATAACTTGGCTACAGACACGGGGTACCAGTACCGAGTCAAACCGCAGGGGTACGAGGTAATTGAGGTAGGCAGATATATGTACATATACAGTACCAGTCAAAAGTTTGGACACACCAACAGATTCAAGGGTTTTTCTTAATGTTCTACTATTTTCTAGCTTGTAGAATAATAGTGAAGACATCAAAACTATGAAATAGCACATATGGAATCATGTAGTAACCAAAAAAGTGTTAAACAAATCAAAACATTAAACATTTTAGATTCTTCAAAGTAGCCCCCCTTGCCTTGATGATAGCTTTGCACACTCTTGGCATTCTCTCAACCAGCTCCATGAGGAATGCTTTTCCAACAGTCTTAAAGGAATTCCCACATATGCTGTGCACTTGTTGGCTGCTTTTCCTTCACTCTGAAGTCCAACCCATCCCAAACCATCTCAATTGGATTGAGGTCAGGTGATTGTGGAGGCCAGGTCATCTGATGCAGCACTCCATCACTCTCCTTCTTGGACAAATAGCCCTTACACAGCCTGGAGGTGTGTTGGGTCATTGTCCTAGTGTGGCAAATGATAGTCCCACTAAGCTCAAACCAGATGGGATGGTGTATTGCTGCAGAATGCTGTGGTAGCCATGCTGGTTAAGTATTCCTTGAATTCTAAATAAATCACTGACAGTGTCACCAGCAAAGCCCCCCACACCATCACACCTCCTCCATGCTTCACGGTGGGAACCACACATGCAGAGATCATCCGTTCACGAACTCTGCGTCTCACAAAGACACACGGTTGGAACCAAAAATCTCAAATGTGGACAGACCAAATGACAGGTTTCCAATGGTCTAATGTCCATTGCTTGTGTGTCTTGGCCCAAGGAAGTCTCTTCCTCTTAATTGTGTCCTTCAGTAGTTGTTTCTTTGCAGAAATTCGAAGGCCTGATTCACGCAGTCTTCTCTGAACAGTTGATGTTGAGATGTGTCTGTTACTTGAACTCTGCAATTTCTGAGGCTGGTAACTCTAATGAACTTATCCTTTGCAGCAGAGGTAACTCTGGGTCTGGATTGACTGACCTCACATGTCTTAAAGTAATGATGGACTGTCATTTCTCTTTGCTTATTTGAGCTGTTCTTGCCATAATATGGACTTGGTCTTTTACCAAATAGGGCTATATTCTGTATACCAACCCTACCTTGTCACAATACAACTGATTGGCTCAAACACATTGAGAAGGAAAGAAATTCCACAAATTAACTTATAACAAGGCACACCTGTTAATTGAAATGCATTCCAGGTGACTACCTCATGAAGCTGGTTGAGAGAATGCCAAGAGTGTGCAAAGATGTCATCAAGGCAAAGGGTGGCTATTTGAAGAAACTCAAATATAAAATATCTCTGTGAAGCATTGATTTGGGCTGCAATTTTTGAGGCTGGTCGCTCTAATGAACTTATCCTCTGCAGCAGAGGTAACTCTGGGTCTTCCTTTCCTGTGGCAGTCCTCATGAGAGCCAGTTTCATCATAGCGCTTGATGGTTTTTGCGACTGCACTTGAAGAAACGTAAAAAATTCTTGAAATATTCCATATTCACTGAACCTCATCTCTTAAAGTAATGATGGACTGTCATCTCTTTGTTTTTTTGAATGGTTTTTGCTATAATATGGACTTGGTCTTTTACCAAATACCTTCTGTTTACCACCCCTACCTTGTCACAACACAACTAATTTTCTCAAATGCATTAAGAAGGAAATAAATTCCACCAATGAACTTTTAACAAGGCACTCCTGTTAATTGAAATGCATTCAAGGTGACTACCTCATGAAGCTGGTTGAGAGAATGCCAAGCGTGTGCAAAGCTGTCATCAAGGCAAAGGGTGGCTACTTTGAAGAATCTAAAATATCAAATATATTTTGATTTGTTTAACACCTTTTTGGTTACTACATGATTCCTTGTGTTATTTCATAGTTTTGATGTCGAAACTATTATTCTACAATGTTGAAAATAGTAAAAAATAAAAAATAAACCTTGAATGAGTAAGTGTGTCCAAACTTTTGACTGGTACTGTAGGTAAGGATAAAGTGAGTAGGAAACTGGATAGATTATAAACAGTAACAGCAGCGTGTGATGAGTCAAACGAGTTGGTGCAAAATGGATCAATGCAGATATTCCAGGAAGCTATTGCAGTGATAGAGCCAGTCAAGATGCTCTCGATGGTGCAGCTGTAGAACTTTGAAGATCTGAGGGCCCATGTCAAATCTTTTCAGCCTCCTGCGGGGGAAGAGGCATTGTTGTGCCCTCTTCACGACCGTGTTGGTGTGTGTGGACCATGATAATCTTAACACCGAGGATCTTGAAGCTCTCGATCTGCTCTACTACAGCCCCATTGATGTGGATGGGGGCGTGCCCTCCGATTCCAGACCAACCACCATCGTGTCGTCAGCAAACTTAACAATGGTGTTGGAGTCGTGGGTGAACAGGGGGTACAGGAGGGGACTAAGCACGCACCCCCGTGTTGAGGGTCAGCATGTCGAATGTGTTGTTGCCTATCCTCACCACCTGGGGGAGGGCAGTCAGTAAGTCCATTGATTGTGGCCTGTGGAATATTGTCCCATTCCTCTTCACTGGCTGTGCGAAGTTGCTGGATATTGGTGAGAACTGGAACATGCTGTTGTACAAGTCGATCCAGAGAATCCCAAAAAGTTCTCAATGGGTGTCTGGTGAGTATGCAGGTCATGGAAGAACTGGGACATTTTCAGCTTCCAGGCTTATGCTGAAACATGAGGTGATGGCGGCAGATGAATGGCACGACAATGGGCTTCAGGATCTCTTCACGGTATCCTTGTGCATTCAAATTGCCATTGATAAAATGCAATTGTGTTCGTCGTCCGTAGCTTATGTCTGCCCATACCATAACCCCACCACCACCATGGGGCACTCTATTCCCGATGTGATGTTGACATCAGCAAACCGCTCGCCCACACGACGCCATACAGGCCGTCTGACATCTGCATGGTACAGTTGAAATCGGGATTCATCCGTGAAGAGCACACTTCTCCAGCATGCCAGTGGCCATCGAAGATGAGCATTTGCCCATTTAAGTCGGTTATGAAACTGAACTACAGTCGGGTCAAGACCCTGGTGAGGACGGAGACGGTTTCTGACAGTTTGTGCAGAGATTCTTTGGGTGTGCAAACCTACAGTTTCATCAGCTACCCAGGTGGCTGGTCTAAGACGATCCCGAAGGTGCTGTACAAATCTTTTTGCCCATGCTGGCGCTGCAGACTGCTATATCGGTCTGCTAATACATGACTATTAAAGGCCCAGTGCACTACCTTTGTGAGAAATGTTTTTTCTATTAATATATATATTTTCTTCTAATTTTCCAGGGGGTGCTGCAGAACCCTCTGCACCCATACTTCTCATGGCTATGGCCACACCTGTCAGGTGGATGGATTATGTTGGCAAAGGAGGAATTCTCACCAACAAGGATGTAAACAATTTGTGCACAAAGTTTGAGATTTTTTTTTTTTTTGTGCGTATGGAACATTTCTGGGAACTTTTATTTGACGTAATAAAACATGGGACCAAAACTTTACATGTTGCGATTAAATGTTTGTTCAGTGTATGTTCAGTGAAGCAGGCTCTCTAATTCCTTTACCACTATATCTTCAGACAGGGTTGTACATCGTTCATTCATCACTCAAAATTAGACTAGAGGTGAGGGTTGCAAAGGTCAACGGTTATGGCTATATCTGTCAGTCCATGTTCGTGAAAGTGTGTATGTATGAGTTTGTGAGTAAGTCAATATATGCATGACATTTCCATTTCCATATACAGGAAAAACAACAATTTTGCATATCTATTCTATATAGCCTCTACTCTTACAGTGTTTTCTAATTCTTCAATACATAGCCTGTATACTGTCTCTCCACCTATTTCCATTACACAACAGAGTCATATTCACTAGGCCCCAAACAAAGAAAACATACTAAAACAGGAAGGGACTTCATGACTTTGTCCTGTAAGAAATGCTTGTTTTTGTTTTCTGTTGCAAAACAGTTTGCTACGTTTTGATACGGTTCGCAATAATGAATACAACCCTGTAGGCTTGCTGGGAATCGTCCATTGTATGTAGTGATCTCTACATTTACTCTGACGTCAACATCCAAGGAGTGAGAATGGATTTTTCTGTCACCAAGGACAACAAACATATAATCCTACTGAATTCTCTTCGCAACATGCAATCTGGTCTCAGAGAAAGACTTATAATACTATATGTCCTCCAAGATGTATTATAAGTTACAACATCCAATTCGTATGCTATTTATTGTATGATCAGGTAAAACATATACTCTACGTCCTCTCATTCCTATGATATTGTACAACTGCTATTCCATTCATAATGTAACCTAACGTAATGTATCATACTAAATGAAGGACAACGGAGTTTCTTACCAAATCTTACATTTTTTTTTTGAGGACAGGTTGATATTTTATATATATTTTTGATGTTCTCTTATGCTCAATGCTGAATTCTCTGCCTATATTAATCTATCACTAGTTTCTGTCAACCATGATATCTGAGTACTGTACCAACAGCATATATGACCAGTGAGGGTTGGATCATTTTCAGATGAACATGGCTCCGGTCAAAAGTAATGCACTATTTAGGGATAGGGTGCCATTTGGGATGCATATGAACAGTGAATCAATAAGGTTGAGTAGGAGCTGACTCACTGTTGTGGTTTTCCCACCAAACATCATGCTTGCAAAACAAATTCAGAAAATAAAAATGATTTAAAATATAAAAATAATTTACAGTTAAGGAAAAATATCTACATACAGTATGTATAGGTATTTTAAAATGGATTAAGAATTTTTCATCTCTGGCAGAGTGGTTCTTTCTTGTATCTGCACTTTCATTTATCTACCAGTGGAGGGCAGTAAAGACAATGGCATACACTTATTCAGATGTTACGCGACCCTGTTGTTTCGTGGACTTTAAAAATATTTTTACTTAAATAGGCAAGTCAGAACAAATTCCTATTTACAATGACAGCCTACCCCGGCCAAACCCTATACAATGAACGCTGGCTCAATTGTGTGCCGCCCTAT